>NW_021706295.1:0-4565 GCF_003719475.1 Trypanosoma rangeli
GCCTTGTGCTGCGCCATGAACCCCACAGGGCTTAGCAGGAAAATCAGCAGCATCATCTCAGAGGCCGCGAGGAACCACATGAGTCGTCGCTGCTGCGCCACAAACGCCGGGTGCCGCAGTCGCCAGACGCGGTAGATGCGGCGGTAATGCCACGATACGATGACTCCGGCCCCTCCGACGCACGCGGCGGCCGCCAGCGCGCACACCCCCGTGTGGCCGTAACGTGTCGTTTGCTGCGCCACAGTACGGCGACGGCGGCGGGCTCGCAGCTGTTGTGCAGAAGCTGCGTGTCCACGACACGCGCGTCTCACGCGAACGCGGCAGCGGTATTCGTGGGCATGCCGTCTGCTGTCATAAGACACCACCCACACACTACGGGAAGGGGAGGCGATACACAGCGAGAGCAGGAGAGACATGCAGCCGCGTGTAGACATGTTTACAGAGACACAGAGAAGGCTACAGGCAAAATAATCCACATATTCTTCACCTCCTTTCCATTCCTCGCATAAATCCCGCTCACTTTTGCGCTGGTTCTTTTTTTTTTTGTTTGTTTGTCTTTTTTCGTCTTTCTTTCTTTTTAGATTTATTTTCATCTGCTCTGAAAATACTTCATTTTGTTGTTTCTTTTGCTTCCGGTTGGGTACTTTTGTGCACGTGCGTCCGTGCTTTCAGAGCCTCGTTGTTCACATCACCTGCAACAAATACGGCCGCCGCCGCCCCCACCGCGGCATACACACACACGCACACGGAACCACCCGAGCTGGCAGCGATGCAACGAAGATTTCATGACGGTGTCATCACAGCAAAAGCAACGACAAAAACAAAAACATAAAGAAGGACTGAGACTACACAAACACCCATAAAAAAGAAGAAAAACAAATGTAACTCCAAATATAAACTTTTCAATGCTTCTGCACCCGCGCCCTTGTCTCTCCCTTGGAGCAAAAATAAACACATCACCAGCGCATCAGGTAAGAAAGGGTGTAGTATCAAGGGGAGTGAGTCACATGAGCGAAGGCTGCCTGCGTAACCGCGTTCTCTACAGTTATTATCATGATGTACTCGTGCGCCTTCATAGTTGTCCCTCGACAATTGTAACGCCGAGGCCACCACCACACACAACAGCGTGGACACAGGCCTTCTACACAACATTTATGCCCAACACCTTGCGTAGCTCCGTTGCAAGCGGCAGCCGTAAAATACTGTGGTGGTAGCGAACCACATGCGGGCAATGTTGCTTCAGTGCCGTCCCCACCTGCCTCAGCGACAGGACTTGGTTTACGGCAAGTGCGAGGACGAGGTCCGCCGCGGTCAAAGAGTCACCGACGAGAAAAATCATGTCGCTGGGCGGACTGGCGCTCCGTCGCGGGGAGTAGGAGGGAGGGCGTGGGGGATGCCCCGAGGACCGTGGTGAGGGCGCCCCCGTGCCAGCCTCTTGCAGGACGCCCTCGCTGGAATTCGCGCTGTTGCTCACCTCGGGCTCCTCCACGTGGGTCTTAATGTTGTAGGTGTGGTACCCACGCAGCATGGCGCTTTCCCGCGGCGTGGCGGCAATTAAATACTCGTCCTCTGAAAGCTCTTCATCCACCTCCTCCTGTGTTCCCGTGCGGGCACTGAGGGGGTTGTTGCTAGCCCCGCCCCCGCCCATCGCCAGCTTGCGAAGCTGCTTCTTGAACACAAGCCGCTGCTCAAGGCCGTTTAGCCCCTCACGCAAGGCATCCACCAGCGGCTGACGCGCCATTGCTCCAACCCCCTCCTCTTCTTTTGAGTTTCTCATCTTCTTCCTCTCCTCTCGTTCTGCTGCGAGAAGTGGGAAGAAGTATGGATCGACTTCGGTCAGGACAAAGTCCAGCCACGCATCCACCTCCGCCGCCTCCCGGAGGCTCTTTCCATAGAGAATGTACGGCACGACGTGCTGTGGCGAGGGGTGCCGCTCGCCCCCGTCCACCCCGTACGGGCGTTCTGTGCGTGCAAGATGACGTATGATGGCGTTTGTCTCGAAGAGGTACCCCTCGTCGGACTTCAGCACCGGCACCCGGCCGAGCGGGTGACAGTTGCGGCGGTAGCTTTCCCTAGTCTTTTCGCTGTTGAGTGTCACGGGGACCACCTTGAGCTGCGTTCCGGCGTACGTGGCAACAAGCAGCACACGCTGCACCTCGGGGTTGTCAAGCGGGCCAATCAAACTCAGCACCATGGCTGTCCAAGACGGTGCTGCCTGCCCCTTTCCGTTTTTCCCTCCGTTGATACAAACCAGCAATGACGCTGTGTAACCCCACCCCTCAAAAACAAGAAAGAAAAAAAAACAACAAAAAAGAAAAAATAAAAAATAATAATAAACAGATGCCCTTCGTTTTTTTTTTTTTCACCCCTTCCGTGTTTCCTCGATGGCTTCTAGTAGTTCTTTACGGTGGCTGCGTATGCGTCCGCTGACTCCTGACCTCTCACCTGACCGCAAAACAAGAAACAAAAAAAGAAAAACGGGCAAGAGCAGCAACGACAACAGAATAGCATCATCAGCAGTGGAGAGGTTCCTTGGGGAGAGGGGGGTAAGTAACGGATGCAAAGGGACAGCGGCAGGGAGACACAACGGGGGTGGGGGAGATACGGTGAGGAAGATGCCTACATCCAGAAGGAATGCCAAACATTCGTGTGCCAATTCCCTGCACCTTCTGTTTGGTGGCTCTTTTCTGTTTGATTGTTTTTTTTTCTTGCTTTTGCCCCTATTCGTGCGTGTGAGTGCACTCGTCTTATGCTCATTTTCTTCTTCTCCTCTTCCTTCTCTCCTCCGTTTTTTTTTTTTGCTTCTTCGGTTTCTGTTCCTCACCCGACGGAGCGACACCGCAGTGAGTGCCGCTCTGCACCAGTGAACGCGGGCGAGCAATGAAGTTACTGCGGCAGAGTCTCTGCCTGGGTGTGTGTTTATATATCTCTGTGCGTGCGTGTGCGTCCTCTTTACTTCGGCATCTGCCGACCCCGTTCACGCGTTAGGAACCCGTGACTCCGGCGCAGCTGCGGAGGTTGAGGGTGCGGTGGTGGAGGGCGCATTAGCACTACTCCCGCCATCCGTGCCACCTGCAGTACTGCTGCTGCTGGTCACCACCGCGCTAAGGCCCGCACGGGCAGGGTCCGACAGGTCCTTTTCGACCTCTGCAAGGTTTGGCTGGTAGTTCTCCTCCGTCTCCATCTTCCACTTGTTTTGGTTGAAGAAGTCGTACCCGCCGGCGGTGCGTCGCCGCATCCACTGCTGACGCACCTTGTGAAACCACCAGCCCCGCTCCAGCAGAACCCGTGCGGCGGCTACCTGCAGGAGGTCACGTGGCATGGAGTAGAATATGTATAGCAGCGTCTCGTCCGTGTACTTCTGCAGTAGCTTTAGCGTGGGCTGACGCGGCTTGGCCTGCCTGTAGCAGTCGGGGATGCGGTACTCCGCGGCGACAGGCACCTCAGGGCGCTCCAGCGCTAAGCTCGCCAGCGTTGGGTACAGCGGACGCTGCTGTGCTACGTTGATGCCAAGTGAGGTGAGGTCAAAGCCTCGGGTAAGGTAGAGAAAGGCTGCACTCTCTGGGTTCTCCGGATTCAGTGCGTGCTGAATGAGCCCGGGAAGGGCCAAGAGACCATATGGCCCCTCCAGCGCCACAGTCCCCCGCTGCTGTTGTTGTTGCGGCTGCGGCTGTTTCTGTTGCTGCGGTTGCGGTTGCGGTTGCGGTTGCGGTTGCGGTTGCGGTTGCGGTTGCGGTTGCGGGTGGTGAGCGACAGAGGCGGCGGTCGCCGGATAAGACTGCTGCTGTTGCTGCTGTTGGGCCATCATTTGTTGCTGTTGAGCCACGAATGCCGTTGTGGCAACCGGGTAGGCCCCGCGCATCGTTTGATACGGGTTCGGCGCAGCCGCCGCCGGGTACGCCATGTGAACTCCCGGTGGAAGCCCTGCACCGTAGCGTGCCGCCTGGTTGCTATTATTCATTCCACCTTCCCCGCTCTCCCCTTGGCGTGTCGCTCTCGCTGTTAAAACTCCGGGGACTTTATTTTACAGACCAAAGAGAAAACAAAAAGAAGAAGAACTAACTTTTTTTTTTCTTCTTTTTTGTTTTATATTCTTCTTCTTCTTGAATTTTTTTTTTTTCCCCTTGCGCGTGGATGTATTTTTAGTTGTGCGTCTTCTTGCGGTGCCTCCTACTGGGCGAAAACTGCGACTAACGTGCCCCTGCTGCGGGTAGGCGACGGCCCCGCAGGGACACACAGAGCGAAGGGAGAGAAGGGGCAGGCAACACAGATGCCGTGACAAGGACACACACACTGAGGGAGGGAAAAGGGAGCGGCCGGCGGGAGCAGCGGCAGCCACCATGGCGTGTAGTGTTTGCAGTCAGTTCCAAGAGGGTGGGAGAGAGGGCGGGCGCAAGGTCTCTTCCTGAGACACACACACACACACAAAGCTCCCCATACGCATGCAAGCAAGAAACAGTTGGGATGTGTGTGTGTGTGAAGGAAAAAAATAAAAAAAAAAACAAAAAAACAAAAAAAAGGAAAAAAGAAAGGTAACAATTTAATTAATTAATTAATTAAATAAT
>NW_021706295.1:4590-9108 GCF_003719475.1 Trypanosoma rangeli
GTGTGAGAGAAAAACAAAAACAAAACAAAAACAAAACAAAAAAGGAAAAAGAAGGTACATTTATTATTATTATTAATAATAATAATAATTTGATTTGCCTGTAGAAGTGGTCCAATCGTTTCTGTTCAACTTATATATTTATATAAATATATATATTGCCTTCTCTTCTTTCCCCGCCCCTCTTTCACTCTCTTCTGGCGTTGCGAATGCCCTTCCGTCTGTTACACACGCACGCGCACATGCACAGAGAGAGAGAGAGAGACATGTACATATATGTTATGTACATACAGGCAGGTAGGCAGGTAGATTGCGTCAATGCATAAATGTACCCTGGACGACCCTCGCCCCACTCTCCCACACACACACGCACACACACACACACACACACACAAAGAAAGAAAACAAGAAAAGAAAAAACAAAGGAGAAATAAAGACAGCCACACACGCAACACGTAGGTAAGGAAAAAGCCACGCACGCACAGATATTTGCAGGGGTGAATGGGATGACGACGATGATGATTAATTATACTACGAGGAATAAATCTAAGGCGGTACCACACACACACACACACACACACACACACACACACACACGCACGCACGCACGCACGCACACACCGCGGTTAACGAGGGGTGAGAGAGCAATTGCAATAAAAATAAACAAATCAAGCAACAACAGTAAATAAGTACGGGACTTCAAAGTCACAATGTCGGATGCCTCACCGGCGTCGTGCACACCCACAGCAGCGACGCCGGTGACACAAAAGCGCGAATAGTACACACTTACGCAGAGAGATTTCGCCCTACTCTCTTGGTACTTGAAATCCCCCCCCTTCCCCTTCTCCTCGCAGACATGCACACCATCCTCCCTCCTCCCTTCATACATACATACATACATATGTACAGAAAATACATAAGCATAAAATTACTTCCAGCAGCACCTCAATCACTCCCTCTCCAACGCACCTGCCCACCTCCCACCCGCTTCTGCATGCAAACAAGGGCAAGGCAAGACAAGCACAACCGTATCATGTACAATAACAATGGATAAGTAGGACGGGAGGAAAACGGTACACTGATAAGACGACGGAACACCAAAAAACAAAACAAAACACAAAACACAAACACAAAAACAAAACAAAACACACACAAACACAAAAAAAAGAAAAGGACAAACAAACAAACAAAATTGAGTATAAACTATACAGAGAGCAAAATGCAAAAAAAAAATAAAATATAAATACAACTCACGGAAAAAAAAAAAAAACGTAGGTAACATCCTCTCTTTCAGACGTGTTGCAAGTGAATGCAGCTGCACGTGTGTGGGCGGAGGTCAGGTGGGCATATCTCCACAAGAAACGCACAGAATTAACCTCAACGCGGTGGACCCCCAAAGGTAGGCAGCTGGAAGGTGCAGTTGCTTTTGGAAACCGGGTACACCGTGTGCTTTCGTGTAGGAGTTTCAATGGGCAGCGGGGCACTGCAATTTTGCGTATGTTGACCACCGCGGGAAATAAGTTCCACGGGCCCACTCAAAGACGCCAGTACATCGGTGTTTGCCTGCGACTTGAACGAGCACGAGAACTCGTGTCGTTTCCATTCGTGGTGTCGGGAACTTCCCCCAGGAAGAGGCGAGACACATGGACTAAAGTCCCCGCAGCCGTGACCCCCCCTCAGCTCGAAAAGGCGTGAGCTGGGGCATCGAACACCCAGCGGTGAGGGCGCCCAATCGCCAGAGGAGGAATTCAGACCACCACCAACGCCACTATTCTCATTACGCTGCACAACACCACAACAGGGACTGGGCCATAATGATCGAAAAATACACCCACACCCACTTAGCGGACTTCCGCCTTCATTATGACCGCAAATAGCTAAACAGTCATCGTCATGGCGGGCAACATCGAGCCTCTGTGGTGATTGTAAAATCTCTGAGCGAATGGTAAAGCTCAGTGGACCGCACGCAACAGGAGGGGGCTGTGACATGGGTGAAGCACGCTTTACCGAATCCACCAACCGCTCAGGCCGCAGACGCAGCTCCGGCGGAACGTGTAGAACTGGAAACAAGGCATCTATAGAGGCCTCCTGCGTCTGACTGGCGGATGCGGTGAGTGAGGCCGGCACGGGTGACATCACCGTCATCGCGACACTTTGTTGATTTAATGGACAATCAACAATGTTGGTGGTGCTTGGGGGGGCTCGCATGTAAATGCCGCTGAGGCTCACACTGTTTCCAGTGGGGCCCGGGCCACGCCTCTCCTCAGTCCCGCTATAAGACACGGATTCAGCTTGAAACGCACGCTTGCATTGTATTCCTGCCGCTCCCGCAGGTGACTCTACCAGGGAGTGCTTTGTAAATCTCATCGCCCCCATTGAGGAGAGCGAAAAACAAAAAAGCTTATTCCGGGACGACTCCACGCTGGGCTCTAGGCAACACTGAGAACTGCCAGCATTATACTCGGTGGCAGGGGCAAGTGACGTCTTTTCTACAGAGCTGACTCCAAAGTCTAAAACTCTTTCCTGCAGCAAAGGCCTCGCCCTTCGCGAAGTGGCGTCAACCGCCTCCTCATGACTGCTGGCTCTTTTGCGACAGTGGATACAATTCCCGCGTTGATGTCGGCCGAAGAAGCTAGAATCATTGAGGGCTCCAAGCAGCAAAGAAGACGGCATACAGGAGACGCTTCGTTCTGTTGCCTCTAGCTCTTCTAGCGCCAGTTCCTCAACCGTCTCACTCTCGTTGCCAGTCATTTCTGCAATTTGAGGACACAGACAGTGTGCTACCATCTGTCCGCAAATGTTTTCGTCTAAAGGGGATACGGCGCCTGAAAACGGTGATGCTTGTGGTGATGGTAAGAGCGGGGTGTAGTTGGCATATTCCTGTTTCATGGGTCCACCTGCAGCAACTTCATCCTCCCCACATGATTTGGGGATTACCAGGCATGATACAGCGGCAGAATTCACGCTGGTTGTGGTCGATGATTCCGGATGCAACGGCAACCCACCTTCTGTGGCGTCACGTTGGGTATTACAGGATGTGGTCTCGTCATCTGAGCCAACATGCCACGCTGTGTGTCGCACTGGGGTGCGGGCGGTATCGTCTTTGCAGTAGGCCTCCGTTCCCGCGTGTTGCATAGAAAAGAGTTCAGCTTGGCAGATGCCCGAAGACCGCATTGGGGACCTTGAGTGGCGCTCCATCGCCCGAATGCATTGCAGGAACCCCAGGTGAGGAGACGGCGTTGCGTCACCGGCATCCACCGGTGTGCAGGGTGTCAAGAGCACTCCAGCAGGGTCGAAGACATCCCCTGCGCACCACACACTGGTACACTCCGTCTCCTCCTGCTTCTGCTGAGACTCCTGTTGGTGTGGGCCAACCGCCGAAATCTTGGCGGGGTCCTCTGCCTTCGGTGCCGCCGCCTCTGTTTTATGCCCACACCTCACTGGCGGTGCTTCACGCGGGCACTGCGCACATCCCTCCCCGCTTTTGCTGTCGCGGGAGCAGCAGCAGCAACCACCCCCTGTAGCCGCACCCGCTTGGCCTGACGCATCCTCCTGTGAGAGCTGCGAATACATCCCAACACTTTGGGACGACTTCTGCCAAGGTAACGACGCCGAAGAGGCAACGCCATGCGTGGAAGTCGCCACAGCCGAAGAGATGTCTTTAACCAGAGCAACAGGGGCGTTGCTAAGAAGACTCGCGGTCTTTGTGACCGTTGATGCTGCGGTCACCAGGGGCCCTGTCTGTGCTATGCTGAGCTTCATTGCAGGGGCGAAGCTCTGCTCACTCCTGTTTTGTTGCTTCACCTCCTTCACCTGCCCCTCCCTACAGGGTGGGTTCATTGTGTGGTTTCTCTCACACCTGTGAGTGAGTGCGTGTGAATCCCTCCACCTGCACTCCTGCCACTCTTTTGCTTCCCTTATACACACCCACCCTCCAGGTGGGCCTCGTCTACCGCGCTGTACTCCTCACCCCCCTTCGCTCAGGCGTTCCTACAGAGGGAGGGGGAGGGGGAGGGGGGAGGAGCCGTACAGTTTTTGTTCTTCTAATTGTTGGTGGCGGTGGCAGCAGCAACAACAAGGCGTGAAGAGGAGGGGTGAAAGCAAGTGACAGGATGACAACAAAAGATTAGTTACACGCGTGAAGCTCCCTCCAAATTTCTCCCTTCCTACACCTCCCCCCCCCCCACAGAGAGAGAGAGTTATAAACAAATAAATACGCAATTGCCATTCTGGACGTAGTGCTCCAGTCATCGTGACACACACACCGGGTAAAAAAAACCCCACAGCAAACGCTGGCCCAGGACGGTCAGGACCCGCGACGACATGCCCAGCAAGGCAAGGTGCCTGTGCATGCAGGCGACGGTGCCACGCAGGGCGGCGCGGGCGGCCAACGCGTCCTTCTTGGAGGAGTAAAAATTGCGTGCGTGGGTGCACAACACATGCAGGGATGCCGCAAGACGCGGACGTCGCACATCCTCAAAGGAGTTCCCATCCTCACTGCCCTCGCTGTGTGCCCATGTA
>NW_021706289.1:0-4619 GCF_003719475.1 Trypanosoma rangeli
TTTTTAGTTTTTTGCAGTATTTCCGACTTTTTTATTATGCGGGTGCGTGTGTTTGCGCAGAGGCGTGTGCGTGCAGTCCTGGTTTTTATGGGGAGCAGCACCGGATGAGTGCGGTGCGGGTTGTGGTGGGCGGCAGGCGCCGTCTACGTTTTGTGTGGAGCGTTTTATTCTTTTTTGGTCTATTTTTTTCTGTTTCATGCTGTGCGGGATTGGGGGGTGCCTATTTGCGTGTGTGTGTGTGCAGTGGCGTTGATCACGCCGGTGTGGGACGGTGGCCGGCGGGGTTCACGGGCAGCAGCCCTTCGCACCCACCACGTTGTTGTTGTCGCTGACTCTCCTCAACACTCTGCGGTGCGTGGGGCACTCACATTGCCGTCGTGGTGGCCCCCCTGCGTGTGTGTAAGGTGTGCGCCGTGTACTGGGTGGGTTGCTTTCGCTTTTGCTGCCGCTTCGTTGAGTCATGTATGTGCTTATTTTGTTCCTCTTTTCTCCCTCTCACTCTCCTTTTGACTGGTGCCTAGTGTTCAGCTGCAGCTAAGGCCAAGTCAACAAAATACGAAGGAAGCAATGCCTGCAAGGCAAGAGAGAGTGCGTGCTGGTAATAGGAAACAGTGTCCCGCACCTGATGTGCCGCACGGAGGAGAGCGTCAGGCGATGTTGGAGTCTGATGGCAACAGCCAACAACCTGCACTGCAGCGCCGAAGAGTGGAGGAAACTCTGCAGCAACCAAAGTGGACCCTTGAGAGTCCTGTTAGGGATATACTGCTGGAGGGGAGCTTGGCTGTTAAATTGAAGCTGAATGATTTCCTTCGAGGTAAATTTTGTGGCATGGGCGTTGTGGAGTCCAATGAGAGCGTCTTGATGGAGGAGTTTGCTGCGCACCCCACGAGGTTTATCGACGACACAAAATTACTGGACACAATAAAGACATCGGAGTCGTATAACTTGGCTCGGTGCGTGATGGAATGGAGGAAAGGTGCTGAAATGATTACCATGCGTGACGTGGCCTATCTTCATGGCAAAGGTGTGTCCACCCTAAAACAGTGGTGGGAATTTGAAGACGAGGGTATGGGTGGTACTGAGAGCAGGCAAAAACTTGACAGGGTGCTACATGAAGTGCGGATGCGGACAATACTGCTTAAAACACAGGTGCTGGAGGGTTTGTACGAGTCCGTATACAATGCGAGGTGGAGCCACGTTATGGAAGCGGCTGACGTTGAGGCAGGGATGGGACTGAAGGTGAAAGAAGGAAAACCACCACAGTCATGGGAGTACAAGGAGGAAGGTGGAACTCTCGAAATCCATAACGAAAAAAAGAGACTCCATCCGCCACGTCTCAGGCTGATGGTGCTCTCCTCTGAGAGGCAATGGCCCTACTCCTGGAGTAGGGTGGAAGGTATTACTGACTGCTACGTTACCGCTGAGGTTGAGCGGGTGTGGAAGGTCGTTGAGGGCGATCTCAAAGGATTGTTCGGCACTGACGGTCCAAAAATCTTTAAAACATGGCGGCACCTTTTGATTGGGACGTCCGGGATAGGGAAATCGATGGCGGCTGGCTCTTACCTCCTTTATCAGCTGCTGCACTACGACGCTGCGAAGTTCCATGTGGTTGTGTACTGCTTTGGAAGAGAGTTGGCATACGTGTTTGACAAGACGGCACAAACGGTGTCAGAATACAAAGCTGAGGACGATATTATGATTGTTGTAAAAGATCTAGCTCAGCGTGGAATGAGAGGGTATGTTATCTGCGATGCAGCAATGCAGGGAGCACCGTCACCGGCGCATTTCCCGCCTTCCAAATCATGGGGCATGATTCTCGTGTCATCCCCAGACAGGAACCAATTTGAAGTTTGGAAGCAGGCAATGCATCCCAGGCAGATTATAATGAATTGCCCTGACGCGATTGATGTGAAGGCGATGTATGTCTGGGAACGCCGCGATCAGCCTGTGCAGGAGCAAGCGGAGTGCTGGAAGATGGTCGAACAACACATGTGTAACGTGGGCCCGATTCCACTTTGCATCTTCAGCGAGGCCGAGTACGTGGAACGCTTTAACGCGACTGAGGATGCTGTGAAGTCGATGAGCGCTTCGGATGCTGAGCGTTACTCCGTTATCGGAACTGGGAAACTGTGGCATTTCGAGGGTGCGTCTCACCAGCTTCTGAGGCTTGACCGAAAAAGGGGAGATACCGGGTGTGAGGCATTTCTCAATGTGCCGATATGTGAGAAACTGTGGCTGCAAATATTTGATAAGTTGGCAACGATAATGGGGGAGAAAGATGTATTATTGCTGGTATGGAGGTTGAAGGAGTCCTGCTTGCCAGAAGCTCGTGAAAACTATATTGTGCCTGCATTTACACTGTGGGGCTTTGTGGGGGCGATACAATACAAACTCAAGGAACTGACACCGCCAGAATGGCGCCCGCGACGGCCCTGTGCACTGCGAGTGTGGCCTTCTGACCACCCCAAAAAGTCCGTTTTATTGCTGCGAAAGGAATACAACCCTGCGAAGGTTGACATAAAGTACGGGGTGTTGTATGAACCGGAGGACGAAAGCTTCCCATTGTTGGACGCCTTTTTCTTCCTCAAGCCACCGCAGAACACGATGGTTGGGCTGCAGGTGAAGACCTCAAAAAGAAAACACATTACAGCCAGCATCGTGAGGCGGCTCAGTGAGTATCTGGCGGAGTATTTTAATGTGAGGAAAACCTTTGCTCTCGACCTATTATGGGAGATTATCTACGTGCACTATCCAGAGAGTGTGCCAATAAACAGGTGGCAAAGGTGTGATCTCGTTCAGCACCCGCACGGGGATGAAGGCAAAGCGGAGGAGATAATTGCGGCATTTTGGAAGCGGCAGGTGCATCAGTACAATGTGGCGATATCACCTGAAGACCTGCATGTCGTCTGTGGTGGTTGAAGCGGTTTCTTGTTTCCCCTCAGCCTTTTTTGAGGTGCTTCACTTCCACGAGCACCGCCGTCCGGCTGGGAGGCGGGCGATTGTGTTTGGGTTGTTGGCGGTGGCGGTGGTATCGCTGCGAGAGTTTGTTTTTGTGGCCGCACAGCGAAGGCATCTGCTGCATGTGTCTTGTCGTGGTGGTGCTGCCACCTTCATTTACTGCCAAGTCTCGTGTAAGAAATGGTGCTGCGTGCACCGTTTATTTTGTATTATTTTTTCATTTTTATTTTTTATGTTTCTTTTTTTTTTTTAAAAAAAAAAGTGTTGCACCCCACTCCTGCTGCAGTGTGCTGAGGGAAGTGGAGGGCGTTGGGGAGTTTGTGGGGGCCGTGATGGGAGGTCCCGCCGGCATGCGCACTGCGTGTTGCCGCTGGCGGGGTTTGAAGGGGCTGGACGGAGGAGACGGTAAGCGGGGTGCCTATGAATTTGTTTTGTATATTGTTGTGATTTATGCAGGGGCGTCCCACAGTGCGGACTCTCCGTGCGGGTGTGTGTGGGTATTTCTTATGGCTGCGGCGAGTGTGCGATTGTGCGGTCCACGCGTTCGTCAGTGCGGCCTTCGTTATGAGCTCCCGCTGTTCTTTGCGCGGTGCCCATTGTTTTTTTTATTCTTACTCTTTTTACCTCGCTTTTCTCTCACACATGAAGAAGAAAAGAGACCAAACGCTACTCGCTGGTGTGCGCTTTGGGGGCTCTGCAGTTACCACCAGCAACACACACACACTCAGGTGCCGCTGCCGCCGTCAGACCAATTTACACACACAAACAACTGTCACAGCCTGGGCGGATCCACCGCACGGAGGGGAGATAGAGAGAGCAGCGACACATGCCCAGCATGTCCCGGCACCTGTTTTCCTTCTTTGTATGGTCATAAGGATTCAAAGACTGCTGTTAACCCTTTTACAGGGACGACACCGGCAAGTGCTAAATGAGAAGATGCCGGCGGAGAGTCAATCG
This sequence comes from Trypanosoma rangeli, assembly GCF_003719475.1. Taxonomy (NCBI): domain Eukaryota; phylum Euglenozoa; class Kinetoplastea; order Trypanosomatida; family Trypanosomatidae; genus Trypanosoma; species Trypanosoma rangeli. Next base: position 3,916 of record NW_021706289.1, read on the forward strand.
GCCCCCTCCGTGTCCCCAGCCTTGTGGAGGTGAACGGTGATGTGTTTGCTATTGCAGAGGCTCAGTACAACAGGAAGGAAGCGGACGACCAAGCAGGCAGCCCCACTGGGATTGCGTGGAAGCATCTCAAGGAAGGTGTGGTCGGTCCGACAGAGATCCCGACGGCGGACGCGAGTCCTTTTTGCACGCAGCTTGAAGAGACAAGCGATGCATGCATGGCGGCAGCTGCATTCGCATAGATGGCAATCGCATTCTGTGGCGTCATGGAGAGCAGTGAATGTGCACAGCCTTTGTCTTCCCCTCTCCCTCCATTATTTTTCCCTTTTCTCCTTGAAGAGACATGGCAGCCGTGACATAAGCACCTACACGCCAGCAGGCATCTGTGCTTCGTCGTTCCTTTCTTTCCTCTCGCACAGCAGCCCCACCCACCCCACTTCACCTCTCTTCTTTGCGAGCTACCTTGAAGCAGTCTCAATTTTACAATCGTCCCTCCACAGACGTAGTGTCCGTAAGCGTCATGCAGCTTCTCCGAGTGATCGTGCAACACAAGTCAAGATGGCAGCCCGCGCGGGGTAACCCGTGCCTTGTCACAAAAAGCAACTTGCCCCAGAGAACGAGAGTATTCTCAGACACTTAAGGCAAGATTTGTCAGTAAAGATAAAAGAATGAGCTCCTCATCCGATGCCTCCACCATGCACCAATTA
>NW_021706289.1:4644-6009 GCF_003719475.1 Trypanosoma rangeli
ACCAAGGAAAAGAACAACTGAAGTGCGGTTTGCACTGCCTTGCCACAGCAATGCGGCATCCCGTTTAGGGCTATCGACACAACCCAATGCCTCGTCTGCACTGAGAGCTGCCTCTTCTGCCAGACAATAATATAAAGAATAGATTCAGCAACTAAAAAGCGAGAGGCCATCTCCACCTGCTTCGCAGAGGTGGATCGCGCCGCGATGCATGCATGGCGGCAGCTGCATCCGCATAGATGGCAATCGCATTCTGTGGCGCCATGGAGAGCAGTGAATGTGCACAGCCTTTGCCCTCCCCTCTCCCTCCATTCTTTTTCCCTTTTCTCCTTGAAGAGACATGGCAGCCGTGACATAAGCACCTACACGCCAGCAGGCATCTGTGCTTCGTCGTTCCTTTCTTTCCTCTCGCACAGCAGCCCCACCCACCCCACTTCACCTCTCTTCTTTGCGAGCTACCTTGAAGCAGTCTCAATTTTACCATCGTCCCTCTACAGACGTAGTGTCTTTAAGCGTCATGCAGCTTCTCCGAGTGATCGTGCAACACAAGTCAAGATGGCAGCCCGCGCGGAGTAACCCGTGCCTTGTCACAAAAAGCAACTTGCCCCAGAGAACGAGAGTACTCTCAGACACTTAAGGCAAGATTCGTCAGTAAAGATAAAAGAATGAGCTCCTCATCCGATGCCTCCACCATGCACCAATTTATGCCCATCACGTGCCTCAGCCATGACGCCAGAACTGTCAATTAAGAAACAAAGCAGCGCGCACGCCCCTGCGCAACGAGGGGTGTATAGAAGCCTTCCCATCAGTTGCCTCCCTATGCACTGCGTGAGGAATACCAAGGCAACCAAGCACATTAGCTCACAGGCGCAACGTTTAAACTATTCCATATCAAGGAGCAGAATGGTGTCGGACATGTATTTCGCGAGCATATTGATTAACGCTTCACGGAGAGGTCACTAATATACACCACAAGTGGCCACAGTAAAGTACAGAGCACCGCTTCCTAATGTCCCTCATATTTCGTAGTAGAGAGCAAAGTACGCTTCAGCAGCTCACCGTAAACTGTCAGGCACTTCTCGAAGACTAGCTGTGGCCTATGCATCAAGCAGGCAGCGCGAAAGAAGGATCATGCCCATGACACACTGACAGACCGGGGAAGAGAAAGGTGAACAAGACCCTCCTGGAGCAATATCACGCAGCATCGCATGAGTTCGTGCGTGCTGTATCCAACACCATTGTTTGAAAATGGTGAGGACAACAATGGCAAAGAAAGTGAAGCACAATCAAGTGTCACACATGCGCCTAACACCTCAGCTCCCTCACACACACACACTCTCTCTTTGTCTCGCTCGCTTCCTCTTCCAA
>NW_021706289.1:6150-7415 GCF_003719475.1 Trypanosoma rangeli
CGCGAGCATATTGATTAACGCTTCACGGAGAGGTCACTAATATACACCACAAGTGGCCACAGTAAATTACAGAGCACCGCTTCCAAATGTCCCTCATATTTCGTAGTAGAGAGCAAAGTACGCTTCAGCAGCTCACCGTAAACTGTCAGGCACTTCTCGAAGACTAGCTGTGGCCTATGCATCAAGCAGGCAGCGCGAAAGAAGGATCATGCCCATGACACACTGACAGACCGGGGAAGAGAAAGGTGAACAAGACCCTCCTGGAGCAATATCACGCAGCATCGCATGAGTTCGTGCGTGCTGTATCCAACACCATTGTTTGAAAATGGTGAGGACAACAATGGCAAAGAAAGTGAAGCACAATCAAGTGTCACACATGCGCCTAACACCTCAGCTCCCTCACACACACACTCTCTCTCTTTGTCTCGCTCGCTTCCTCTTCCAAATAAATTGGCATCCCTCCACATCCATGAACATGCTTGGCCCGCCGCTATGCAAGCCTTCAAGCCGGCACTCAAAATGCGGTTCGAGCATCGGGCGGCCGTCGTCTCGGAAAAATACAGACAACGCTAGCAGAGGGCACGTGGCTTCTAAATGTCCCACTTCCCGCGCGTATGCCTCACGACTGCACTTGCAAGGAGGAAGAATACAAGCAGCTTTCGCACAACGGAAAACAGTCCCTGACTGCAGTTGGCACAGTGCCCAAGTGCAGAGGCTGCCAACATGTGAAGAAGAGGGAAAAACACTATCCAGAGAAGGCGTCATTTACAAGGTTTGCTGGGACTCGTCCCACTTTTGCAATGGGCAAAAAGTGATGGCGGTGTTGCTGTGCTTACCCGTGCCTGCACCTCGCTTTCAGGCCAATGAATTTCTCCAAAGAACATTCGGTGGGAGTGATACAACTGACGGTGGAAACGAGACTAAGCCTTGCTAACGTTCCAGCGGTCAGCTGGCTCTCTCTTGGGGCCTTGCCCTCGTTCCTCGCCGTCCCCAGCGCAGCATCATCTTTTCAAGCGAAAGAATAATAATAATAACGCCTTTCGCAGCTCGCTTTATTGTATACCTCCAAAAGGGAGAATTTATGCCCCCCCACCCAAAAAAATAATAATAAAATAAAATCTGGAAACCGTAAAGGCGAACCCCACACCATCTCCTCTGAGAAGCAAAGATGCGCATGTTTCCAACGTGCGTGCCCATTATGAGAAATCGCGGTGGCACACGTGCACTCGCCCTTCTGTCAAAGGATTGCCGCAGACAAGTACAGA
>NW_021706289.1:7440-9260 GCF_003719475.1 Trypanosoma rangeli
CCTTATTTTCCAGCGTCAGCAGAGAAAGCAGCCGAGACTTGTGCTTCGTAATATGTTTTTTGTTGTCGCTGTTTCAGTCGTATTCTTCCCACTTGTGAGTTGATAAGAAGCACCACGCATTACTTGCCACGTTTTCGCCAGATGTGTGTTGGAGATGAAGATCCCGCCGCATGCTTCAGCGTCATAATAAGAAAAACACGTAATTAATCGTGTAAGTGCATCGTGGTAGAGTGAGCTTCCTTCCCGCCGTCAGAGGGCAGCCATGTTTAGGTCCTTCTCATGATCCCATTTGAGAAAATGACTGCCCAATTCGCTCGCTACAGCATGCAGATCGGAGGCTTGGAACATCCGCATATACTTCGCATTGGATGGTGAAAAAGAGTTCCCGGTCAAAATGGGTATACTTGCGTCACAACATCTGCACTGGTGCCCGGCAGAGTAGCGTTAAGCGAACGCTTTCATGAATGCCACGAGGCCGAGCGGAAGTTCACACAGATGTGCGCAACGTTCCTCGCTTTATTTGCGAGGTGGTATTCCTTCACCGAAGAGCAATGGGGGTGCAAAAAAAAAAAAAGTACACAGGTGGAAGGTCACCCTCTCACTCTCTGCGCGTGCACAAGGCAACCCACTGGAGAGTGGTCCAAGTGACGACCAAGAGCACATGCTTCGGCGCCAGTGTGATCACGCGCATCTCCGCTATGCTTCCACATTTGGTCAATAAAAACGGTGAATCTTCTCAACACAACTCAACTTATACAAACTCGTCCAATGTTGGAAAGATAATCTCGAGCGTTTCGGCCAGTCCCGTATGGCCCGCGCCAAAGGGCTTGCAAGTGTTGCGGCAAATCTGCCTCAGCCTCCCGCCGCAGTGTGTCCTCCAGCAAAGTCAATGGGGCCTTAAAGAGGCTACCGCAGTCTTCGAGTTGAAGCACATACTCTCCCCACGTAGTATCGCGCGTCTACGTAAAATACGCATGGTTCAGAAGGTAACTGTGCAGAACAGCTGCAACCATAGAGAGTTTAGCGGAGCAATGATCCTGCATCCACAATGTTGCGCTGCAGTAAAGCTTTCCATAAGCCCGGCTGAACCGTGCCAATATTGGACAAGCAAAGAACACAACTAAAATGGCAAGCCAAGCCCTCGCAAATAATTTCACACATGCCTCTGAAGCTGAGATTTAAAAAATAAAATATCGTCTCATGCTAAAAGAAAAAAAAACAAGGATGCAACACGCACACAGCAGTAAGAATCTGAATAGCGTGACGGTGCACTGCCCGCAGCACTTTGAATTATGCAAAAACTAAAACGCAGAAACACAAAACAAAAATCATATAAATCCATAAAAAACACCCAGTGAAATACACATACGAATCATCATTGTAGCAATCACCTGCAGTGTTAAGTGAGCCACATTGTGGGGAATCACAGCTCCTGCCTGTATAACGATGCACAGCTGGCGCTGAGACACAAAAGCTCAAGAAAAAAAGCGTCAAAACCAAACATATCAAAGAAAAAAAAAGACAGTAAAAAATACTTGATTTTCTGGTGGCACACACACACACCTTTGAAAAACGCAAAATATCCAAACCACATATAGGACATGTCTCGTTCGCTAGGTCAAACAGTAATCACAAGGATAAACTAATGCAGCACCAGAGCATACACCTACCAATGGCATGTTCTAACAGCAAACACCGGCAACGCAGCACCGTCGCCACGAGTCCGATCTTCAGAGCTCTAAGCGGCATTGCCAGCGTCGCCATTCGTGCCAATCATGTCTTGGCTCAAGAACAGGGTCCTAATTTTGCTGGCGCTCAGC
>NW_021706297.1:0-605 GCF_003719475.1 Trypanosoma rangeli
GCAATGGTGTGCGCCATCTGCTGCTTCAACGTATCCCTTCCTCTCGGAGTCTTGCGAGCTCGTCTTGACAGGTCATCTCAAAGGAGTGTAAAAGTCGCTGCAACCTCTGCTCTGCCCCCAGTATCTGCTCCGGTGTGAGGTGGCCGGAGGACGTGTCCAACGGCATCAGAAAGGCGTGCGCCACGTTAACCACCTCCCGTTTTTGCTGGTCAATGCTAAAAAAGGCATCCTCTAAGAAAAGAATGTGAGTGTGGAAATGCTGCACCATACGCGGGTGCTGCTCTATGAGAAGCATCGTTGCGGCATCCAGCACCACATCCTCTCGCCGATGAGGCATCGCGTCTTTCCCTTCACCCCACGTCGGTGTGGCTGTGTGGACAAGCAAAACAACGCAGGAACGCAGCGTGCCGCAGCCGCCACCTCACAAGCATTATTGCAGTCAGGAAAGCAGGACGACAAGGGAAGGGAGCGAAAGAAAAGCAAAAAAAAAAACACTCATAAGAGCCTAACACGACACTGTGCCTGAAAACCCACGTAGCTCAGTGCAGGTACCGCATTACCTCGTGCCCAGGCATTTCGAATAAAGAAATAAAAACACACCATGA
>NW_021706297.1:630-9091 GCF_003719475.1 Trypanosoma rangeli
GCAATGGTGTGCGCCATATGCTGCTTCAACGCATTCCCTTCCTCTCGGAGTCTTGCGAGCTCGTCTTGACAGGTCATCTCAAAGGAGTGTAAAAGTTGCTGCAACCTCTGCTCTGCCCCCAGTATCTGCTCCGGTGTGAGGTGGCCGGAGGACGTGTCCAACGGCATCAGAAAGGCGTGCGCCACGTTAACCACCTCCCGTTTTTGCTGGTCAATGCTAAAAAAGGCATCCTCTAAGAAAAGAATGCGAGTGTGGAAATGCTGCACCATACGCGGGTGCTGCTCTATGAGAAGCATCGTTGCGGCATCCAGCACCACATCCTCTCGCCGATGAGGCATCGCGTCTTTCCCTTCACCCCACGTCGGTGTGGCTGTGTGGACAAGCAAAACAACGCAGGAACGCAGCGTGCCGCATTACCTCGTGCCCAGGCGTTTCGAATAAAGAAATAAAAACACACCATAACCACATTTGTGAGGAAGTTCAACAAATCATCGCACGGCGACCCATCCACTGAAAACGACAGCAACACCAAAAAAAAAAGAACAGTTTCTCGCCACGCTAGACCAGACGCCCTTCAACTCTCGTTAAGACCACTCATCACTCATCGTCATCATCCTCCAGCAATCGTCGGGCCCGTCGTTGTGCACGGCGGCTAGCATCAATAATTGGTTTGTAGCCAATGTCAACCACCTCGCCCTGCTCGTTTCGCACATACGTATACTTTGCCGCCTTTGCCGCAATGACCTCATCAGAGTCACGGAAGTAAATGACGTAGATCAAATAACCAGCAAAGGAAAAAGCCGTACCGAGCCACAGGCCCTGAAGCAACTTCCAACGCCACCCATACTGCCACACTATAGGAAGATAGGGACGCAACTGCCGGAAGAAGTAGCCACCTGCACTCTTTGGAAGATCTGGGAGTCCTGGTCGCGTTGGTTGCCCCTTCCGCTTGCGCCGCTCAACTTTCGGCAGCGCACGACAACAAAGCGTACAGCGTAACATCATCAGTAATTGCAAGTGCAAGTGACTGTGTGTGGTTGAGATAGACGGGTGTGTGTGGCAACAATGTCCTGCGGTAGCAAAGAACGCTCCAATAAGAACGCCCCGTGACGGTCACCTTCCACCTGCACACAATGTGATACTAACAACAGGGAAGCAGCCACCACCGACCCAAACACTACACACACACAAAAAAAAAAAACTAATTGAAAGTAACCGTCTTCTTTTCTACTGCACCACCCTCACTCCCTATTGTCTCGCTAAAAACAAGATTTTTTTTTTTTAAAAAAAGACAGAAACACCGGGGTTGCCACAAACAAATCTCAAAAATGCGGAAAGCAATAGGGGGAAGTTGAGAAATGCACAAGTGGTGTTCATGCTTGTGGGGAGGGGTGCCATTGCAACCCACCTTATCTCATATGCCCTCTTCAGCAATTAGAGTACCGTTACACAAAGCAAACTAAAAAAAAACACACACTTCCAAGTAAGTGTAATTACTGTCCTCTGTCTTTCCGCTTTTATTTGGGTTTCTCCCCCACTCTGTCTCACCCTTTCGTCCCTCAGGGAACGCGGAGTGAGAAATTCTCCTGGTTTCCTCTTAGCCCGTAGCCTTCGCCGACTGTATGATTTGCCGATGGAGTAACTCATAGCTCTCCCGATCCTCCGCAGTGACAGAGGGTCGCACCTTCTGCAGACCTGCCTCAAAATCGTCGCCACACACGGACGGCAGCAGGGTTTTCTCGCAGGTTTCCTCACTGAGGTTACGCTCCACTGAGTCAAGCTCCTCTGCAGTAGAGGCATGGTACAACTTTTTAAGGGCGTGCAGCGATGCCTCCCGCACGAGAGCCGCGAGGTCCGCCCCACTGAACCCTTGCAGTCGTGGGTCATGAGCAATGCGGTTGAGGTCCACCGAGGCGTCAATCGGGTAGCGACGAGCGTGTGTCGCCAGGATGGAGGCACGCTGTTCGAAGGAGGGAAGTGGCACATAAAGCAGTTTGTCAAGACGCCCTGGACGCAGCATGGCGGGATCAATCATGTCAGGTCGATTTGTCGCAGCAATAACGTACACATCCTCTCGCCCCTCGATCCCGTCCATTTCTGTCAACAGTTGATTCACGACACGCTCGCTACTTGGGTTGGCACGATCTGATCCACGACGAGGCGCAAGCGCGTCCAACTCATCAAAAAACAATACACACGGTGCGCTTGCACGCCCACGAGCAAACACCATTCGAACACTCCGCTCACTTTCACCAACAAACTTGTTTAACAGTTCGGGTCCCTTAATAGAGATAAAGTTGGCGCCTGACTGGTTCGCAATTGCCTTTGCTACAAGAGTCTTTCCACAGCCGGGGGGACCGTACAGGAGCACACCCACAGGGTGATCCAAACCAAAGCGTCTGTGCAACCTGGGCGCGCGAATAGGTTGCAAAATACTCGTGAAAAGCTCCTCACGTACGTCTTCCAAGGCGCCAATGTCATTCCAGGTAACATTGGGAATTGTGGTGAATCCCTCTCGCATGGCACTTGGCTGAACTCGCCTTGTGGCCTCCTTCATCTCCTCAAAGGTGACTGTAAAAGACATGAGCGCTTCCGCGTTGGGGTTTTCAAGCTCTCCTGCTTTCTCCAGCTCAGTATACTTGCGACGAATAGCTAAAATGCAGGCCTCTTTCACTAAAAGGTGAAGGTCTGCCCCAACGTATCCAGGCGTCATATTCGCAAGCTCAAAAAAATCCATATCCGATGCGACATGCAGTTTCTGACAGATGATGTTTAAAATACTCTGTCGCTCGGCTATGGTTGGAATGCCTAGGGAAATTTCACGGTCAAATCGACCTGCGCGTCGCAGGGCAGTATCAATCGCCTCTGGCCGGTTTGTCGCCCCCATCACACAGACGACTTTGTTCTCCTGCCGCCAAGCCCGTGACACTTGATCCATGCAAGAGAGCAGTTGCCCGACAATGCGACCCTCCATGCCACGTTGCGTCTGGTCCCGACGTCCTGCAATGGTGTCAATTTCATCAATAAACACAATACTCGGTGCCGCGCTGATAGCGTCCATGAAAAGATTGCGCAACTTCGCCTCACTGTCACCACTGATGCCGGATACAATTTCTGGTGCCGCCACAAAAAACAATGGTGCCTGTAGTGAACCGGCAATTGCATGCACCAATTTGGTTTTACCACAGCCAGGGGGGCCATGGAGCAGCACACCACAGGGAGGATCTGCCCCAAGGCGACTAAACAGATGCGGAGAGCGAATAGGCAACTCAATCAGCTCCTTAATAATAGGGATCTCCTTTTCGAGCCCACCCATCTCATCAAGGGTGACTTTGGGAATAATTCCCAGCCGTTCAACCTCCTCCTCCCCATTTTTAGGAGTTGTCTGCATACCTTCTTCTCCACGGGTCCGTTTGTGTGCCCGTACAGTACTTCTCTCGTCAGCATCATCTCTACGACGCTGTTGTGACTGCTGTTGTGGTTGGCCCCGATAGTAGCGACTGGTCTGTCGCTGCTTCATGAGCCGCCTCATCTGACCTGACATTCGCTGCTTAGCCACTGTTCCAAACAACAAAAATGAGGCAACCAAAAAAAAAAAAAGAAGTCAAATATATTTGTATGTTGAAGTCTTCCCACCTTAGCGCACATCCTCAGGTGTGTGTGGGCGCGTGTTTCGTCCCCTCCCCTTTTCCATTTTTTTTTTTTTGATTATCCCCCCACTTTCGCAGACTCGCTCAGCTACAGTGTCGGTTCGTACCAGTTTGTGGGTCTTCTTATATGACCTCCCCGCGACAAGCTAGCCTACCAACCCGTCGGTCGCTTTCGTAGCTGTGTCATTTTCTTCTTCTTTTTTTGTCTCGCTCGCTCTTGTCATATCGATGTCTGCTCTTACCGCCACTCCACATCCGCGAGACTCTTGCCCTCTTGGATCATGTCCCACAGTGGCGACATCTCACGCAGTCGCTCCACGTTTCGCACGCACTCCTCAATCGTTACGTCAATCTCCCGCTCAGTGGTGAAGCGGCCGATCCCAAAGCGAATGGAGGTATGAGCGTTTTCCGCACCAACACCAAGCGCCCGAAGGACGTAGCTTGGCTCCAAAGAGGCACTTGTGCACGCGCTTCCACTTGACACCGCCACTTTCTTCATCCCCATCAACAGACTCTCGCCCTCAACGCACTCGAAACTGATGTTAAGGTTGCCACAGTATCGATTTTTCATGTCACCATTGACGGTTATGTGCGACAACCGACTGTGCAAACCATGTAGTAGACGCTTTGAAAGTCGTAATATGTGTTCAGAGTCCCGCTTCATTTCGGCTTTTGCAATAGCACAGGCAGCACCCATCCCAACCACCTGTGCTGTCGCCACAGTGCCGCTCCGCACTCCACGCTCCTGTCCACCACCGCTGACAGGCGAACGCACACGCACACGAGGACGACGACGCATGAAGAGAGCACCACATCCCTTTGGGCCATAGATTTTGTGAGCGGAGAGGGACATAAGATCAATATTATCACGCTCCACATCAATGGATACTTTCCCCAGGGCTTGGGCAGCATCTGTGTGGAAAAGGACCTTTTTCTGATGGCACAGCCTTCCAATCTCGCTTATAGGCTGAATTACCCCAATCTCGTTGTTAACATACATGCAGGAGACGAGTGCAGTGGTTGGGCGAATAGCATTCTCAAGGGTTTGCATATTAACAAGACCGTTTTTCTCCACTGGAAGATACGTCACCTCAAAGCCGTCCATCTCCAGGAAACGGCATGAGTCCAAAACACATTTGTGCTCCGTCTGAAGTGTGATTATATGATTCTTTTTGCTCTTATTATAGTACGCCACGCCCTTAATGGCAATGTTATTCGACTCTGTGGCGCCGCTGGTAAAGAACACTCCCTTCGGACTGGCTCCAATGAGATCTGACACCTCTAAACGTGCCTTTTCCACGGCATTCTCCGCTACCCAACCGTAACGGTGTGTCCGACTGTGTGGATTCCCGTACTGCTCCGTTAGGTACGGCAACATCCTGTCAAGCACGCGTGGATCCAGCGGCGTAGTGGCCTGAAAATCCAGGTAGAGCGGTCGTGCCCCATGTTTGGGCGCTGTCGCTTGTGCCCCGGCAGAAGCAGGTGTGTCTGTTGTTGCCACTGATGCTGCAGCACACGAAGCTGACGTGGCAGTCGCCGCGGGTACTCTCTTCCCCGCCCTGAGAATACCGCAGACACCACGAAACATATACTGGCGGAACGAAGAAGCAACCCCAAAAAAAAAAATCCTTAACACAACAAACAAAAAAAAAAGGAAAAAACACCAGACCAAACGACAACCAACACTTGGAGTAAAGACGAAAAAAACATATCGACAAAAAAAAAAAAAGATAGAAGCAAAAAACATAGAAGGAGCAGTTCTGTGCACAAGATTGACCATTAACAAGGCAATGTTACCGCATTTCTTCTCTCTCACATACACGTATAGAAAGAGAAAGAAACAGAAAGACAGACAGGGGGAGGGTGACAAAGCATACATGCACGAAGACGTCAAATGAGTACAAGAGGCAAAAAAATAATAATAATAATCAGCACCACAATCTAAAAGCGCGCAGCGGCGGCAACGTTTACCAGGGAATCTCGTCCCCGTTGACGGTGTCGTCCACCGGTAAGAGGTCATGAAAGGTGTCCACTAACCCCATCGTTGACACAACCTCCTGAACAGCAGCAGCAAATTTCCTTAAATGTTCCTTGCTGGTGAGGGAATGCGCATTGTCGTTGCCCAGAGAGCCGTGTCCGGCTTGAAGAAAAAAAGCATTTACCCTGGAGAACAACGCCGCGTCATGGTCATTTCCAGCGCTACTAGCACTCCGTAGAGTGTCATATGCCCTCCATAATGCAAGATCCGTAATTCTCAGAAACTGACGGTAGCTTAGTCGTGCTGGATAGGCGCGTACCACCTCGTCTGCAATTGGCATTTTTGGGGGAATTATGGAGTAATGACGCAACAACGGCATGATATCTTTGCGTTTCATCAAACGGAGAGACAACAGCAAATCGTACTCAGCACCATGCATCAGGTCATGAAGTAATTCCTTATTGGAAGTCGCCAAAATCAGCAATTTTTTACTAGGGGAAGAGGTCCTTGCTGCGGTCCCATAAACGTGGGAAGCTCCTTGTGAATAGGTGGTCTTTCTAAACTCCTGGAGAGCAAGTTTAAAAACCTCGCTGGACATTGAACCACTGCCTCGAAGGTAGTGATCTAAATTCTCGATCACGATGCTGCGATTCCCTTTGGTGTGAACCGCATCACGCAGAGTGGCAATAAGTTCATCCATCGGGTTCTCGTGAGGATGACCATACAGTACACTGCCTGTTAGATGCATTGTGGGGTCAAAGCGTCCAAGTTGCAGTAACTCCCGAGCAAGTACGGTTTTTCCCGTCCCGGGTGGGCCGTAGATAATGATAACAGCAGCATCTGCGACACGGCTGTGAAGGATACTTTGCAGCAGCCGACGCGCTGCGTTCATGTTCCGACTGAAAGAACCATCGTAGTCGACGAGTGGAAAATTTGCCCCATTATTATTATTATTATTATTATTATCGCCCAACTGTTCTCCTGGCGTAATCTGCGCTTTGCCCTCCAATATGTCCTGAAACGCAAGCTCAAAATCCTCCTTCGATACCTGGAATTGGTGCACCGTTTTACCTGTGTCACTGGAGGCCTCATTGCTGGTCTTGGCGGAGACCTTCCCAAGGGCGTCGCGGTAACGTATCAACGCGTGGCTCGAGGCCGCCCTGACCATCCCAGCAACATCTGCCCCCGAAAAGCCCCCGCTGCGAGTGGCCAAAAGCTCTAAGTCTACATCAGGTGCGAGGTGGTGTCCCTCACGCAACTCACGTGTGTGGATAAATAACATGTCCCTACGACCCTCAAGATCAGGAGGAGGGATTTCTATCACCACCTCAAACCGACCAGGACGAAGTAATGCACGGTCAATGACGTGCAGTTGGTTGGTAAGGCCAATCACGAGAATGTTGTCCGCATCCTCCAAGCCGTCCATGAGCGCCAGCAGTCCATTTGTCAAACCATCGTAGACGGCCTTAGCAGAACTTTCATCACTCGACCCCCCACGTCGCCTAAAAAACGACTCAATCTCATCAATAACAATGACATGCAGTTGCCTCGTCGTTCCGCTTTCTCTCATTCCATCATGTCTCTCTCCCATCACATTAGCATCACCCTCATCAGCAGCAGCCTCAGCACCCACAAAAAGTTTTCGCAGATTCTTCTCAGAATCCCCAACGTACTTTGAGAGAATGTCGGCTCCATGGACAATTGTCACCCTTGCACTGCCATCGAGTAAGGTGGCAACGGTACGAGCAATGAGAGTCTTTCCATTACCCGGGGGACCGTGCAGTAGCACTCCTCGTACGTGTGGTATTTTTACTGCCTCGACCACATCACGAAGAGAAGAAAGGCGGCTAAGAAACACACGACGGTACAATGCATGCAACTGATCCTTTAAACCACCAATGCCAATTGCAATCCATTGGCTATGAGCATCTAACGAATCATCCTTGTTGCGGAAAAAATATTCCAGGGGGTCTTCAAACATCTCGTGAACATCGCTGTTCTTCACTCCGGTGTTGGAATTCTCCTCTGTAAGAGTTAACTGCACGGCACGACTCAAAACTCCAATGGTAACGCGTTTCTGAGTTTGCGTACTTGTTGAATTCTTCGTCCCTTTTATCGTCATCTGTAGTTCTACATCCATCCAGATGGCATCTTGTGCGAGGCGTTGAAGCCAGTGTGGTTTCTCCTGGAGCTTCTCAGAAGGGTGTGGAAGCGTGCATGACAAAATCTGTTGCGGGAATATTGTCGACCGTTGAACGTTGGCGCACTCCATACCAATCAAGTTGCATTCATTATTTCCCTCCTCGCAGCGTAGCGGAATTGGGGGACGCTCCCTCAGAAAAACCCTCAGAGGGGATTCCAGCGGAAACCCCCGTCCACGGATCGTAAGCGTCACAGGATGCTTCAACACTCCGTTGGCAAAACATCGGTACGTTTCCCGGCTTCTACCAGGCTGCAACGGTCGCTCGCACCCACTGACTGCAAGTATTTCCAGACCGCTTGAGGTCCTATTCATGCGACGCTCGTTGGAAAATGACGGGATCACCCGCGCGTTAGCAGGATTCCCACCCACGCACGCAAGGAGGAGAAGCATGCCAAGCACGTGGATGCATAACTGGAGCACCGCGTGAGCTGCGACGCTGGGTAACATGAGAACGTGTAAAAGAAAGTCCTGGTTCTTCACATAAAATAATACTAATAAAGGTTGGCAGAGAGCCAAAGGAAAAACTGTGAAACAACACAAACACAAGCGTGCAATATTTATACCCCTGCCACAATCCGTCACATTTACTCCATCATCTTCCCCCCCCGCCCCCACACACACACACTATTG
>NW_021706298.1:0-4938 GCF_003719475.1 Trypanosoma rangeli
TAATTAAAAAGTTTTTTTTTATTATATATATATATATATTGAAAAAAGAAACAACGTTTGACAACTGTGGAAAACCATTTATATTAGTAAAATATTTATGATCGCACTCCGTCACCCCGCATTACGACGAGCCTCCTTCGTTGTGGTGGCCGTGCTGGTCTCCTTCCTGTTTCTTGGTGTTGCCAGCTCGAGGGAGGTCGTCGTTGGGGTGCTGGACGGCACCCATAAACTGACAGCGGAGGACATTACGACGGGATTTAGGGCGAGCGAGAAAAATTTTGTTACACGCTGTGGTGAATTTGACGCACACGGCGACAAGTTTGTCGTGATACTTGAGATGGGGAAATTCAGCGACTATCTTGTTCCCAAGGCGGGCGTTACGCTCTGTGGCCTTCTTACCAGCTCGACAACGGCGCAAAAGTATCTCCACGCCCCGCAGGATCCCCGCGAGGCTGCATGGGATGGTCATACCTTTCCCATTGCACCGTCCCTCTACACGACGGCGTTGGGCGGGTCTGCGGAAGGCTACGTCAGTGGCGGCCGGAGCACACTGTCGTTTTGGGGTGACAACGGGGGCGACACCAACCACACGGGAGGCTGCTGCGCGCAGCTGCCTAATCGGGGTGCCGCGTGGTACCAGCCGTACCGTCTGGTGTTGGCCCCAAAGGAGCCTGCGCTATATCTCGCTTGGGGTACGAAGCCAACAATTGCTGTCACCAACGCTCCGGTGGAATTTGAGATAAACGTATGGAACATGCGCAGTGAACCAGTCGGAGAAAACGTCACGTTTGACATCACGACAAACGGCAAGAGAGTTACTGTGACAAGCCCGGTGGGGCGGTACACGCATTTTGCCGACGCCCCAGAGAAGGGCAGCACCAAGTATGCCATTACGGTGGACCTCGTGTCTGGTCCTGATACGGCGAACAAGAAGCAGCTTAAAATTGAGGTTGATGTTTTGGGGAAACTCCCGTGGGATGTGAAGCCATCTGCTGGCGAAAAGATCCCGGCGCTCGTGCGCTTTGGCAAAGAGGGCACTGCGATTGGCCCTGTGGATGGGGCTGCAGCACTCTACGAAGACTGGTTTGCATCCACCATTGTGGGGGGTGAGTCTCAAATTCGTCCCGTTGCTGGTCACTTCAGCACGGCGAGACCGCACAGCCTGTCTCCAGTGCGGGGCAAGTGGGAAAACGTGACCCAGGCCGATGGTGTGTTCCGGGTGCTGGTGCCATGCAAGAGTGTGCAGTACTATGCTGTCGCCGTGTACAGTGCGGTGGATCAGCGCATCGTGGTGCAATATGAGTACAACACCGCCGCTGTGGTGTATTTCGCTGGTATACGCCGTCTTTCACATGTGTTGGATGGAGCGCACGAGGGCTCGTTTGCACTTGATGTGACACAAGGTTATCATCAGGTTCTTGTCAAGTTGTTTTCTGACAGTTCAACAGCAGTAAAGGACTCTGAGAATTGCACCGTCGTCTCGAGCTTTTCAATGCGTGTGATCGGCACTGCGGTTGGTTACACCCACGCCGTCATGCCTGACATTCCGGAGGGTGCCCATGAAATGTGGAACAACGAATATATGTTTTACCTTCTCCATTTGGGGGATAGTCAAGAAGAGTACTTGTACGGCGGCCTAGACGAGGATTTTATCAACGTGAGGACGGCCAGCCCGAGGCCAGGGAACTATATGAGCGGCAAAATTTGGAAATCATTGGTCTTTTATGGCGGCCGAATTCCAGTTTCCGCAGAAGGCCTGCCGGATGACAAGGAGGCTGCGGTGTCATATGTTGCCATCGCGCTTTACAGCGGCTACGAGGAAAAGGTGCCTTTGAGCTGGACCTTCATTATTGGCGGCAAGACAGATGTTTTCATTGACGGTGAGCGGGTCTACAGCCGCCCAAGCGACACTGGGCCCCTCACCGAGAATGCCACCACACCCATTTCGCGTGGGTGGCACCAGCTGATTGTGCGTATTGCCGCTACGAAGGGGAAGTCGTGGGGGTTAACTTTTTTTATTCGTTTTGACAACTATCGTATTGGTGGTTCTCATAGCCCCGGCACCAATCTCCCGTTTGGTGTGGCTTTCATTCGGCCCAACATGCCACTTTTGTCACTAATGGCGTTGGTCGATATGGAGCTTGAGGACGGAGCAATTCCCTTTGATCCATCAAACGCGACAGCGGTGAGTGATGAGTTCACTGACCTCCCCATTGGTGCGAGCTATATGCCTGGTTTGCTCTCGCCGCAGCGCATCTGGGCTTTGGGGCAGGAGCGCCAGTACCGATGGGCAGGGAAAGTGAGCGATGATGGCAACTGGGGGAGCCACTCTTTCGGTGGAAACTTCAATCAGTATTGGTCATTCGCTTTGTACGCCACAGAGCAGATGCAGGCGGCGGTGCGTGTCATGTTTCATGGAGGCCATACAATATGGCTGGGCGGCGCCGTGGTTGGCTCGGCACCCCTTTCTTGGAAGAAGGAGGTGCTGCACACGTTGTCGCTGGAGAAGGGGTGGAATCAGCTCATAATTAAGCTGCGAGCGAACAACTCATTTCATTTTGTCGACACGAACGATGGCACAATGACTTGGACCAAGGCAAACGCGGTGTGCACTGGGACAAGGTATATGGAGTTGTGTCCCCAGTCGGCTGTGTGCCCGCTTGGTGTGGGACGCCCGGGGGTGTTGCCAGTGGCTGGGGGATCCGCCTTTGTCCCTGTGAAAACTGCGGAGAACGAATGGGTTCAGGTGTCTGCGGAGGGCGGCAACGGCACATCGATGTGCGAGACGTGGCGAAAGGCCCACGGTGGTCAGAGTCCGAAATGGGGCGAGGCCAGCGACGACATTCCAGAGCGTCGTCTTGTGCCGTGTTGTGGCGACAACCCGCCACCGTTTATGTGGCTGAGCATCACTCCCTCCCCCGACGCAAAGGGCGAACTGGGGTACGCGTATGACATTCCTATCGTGGTTGAGGCACCCGTTGTGACGGTCGACGACCCTGCAGCTCTCACGCAAACGGTAAGAATGGCCTCTGCGACACCTAACGCCACCATTAAGTACGCCGTTAACAATGCAAGTGAGATGGTGGTGTACACTGGCCCCTTGACCATTACCGCGTCATCGACAATTGTCGCTCAAGCGTTCGCACAAAACCGTGAGAGCCGGATGACGTATTTCCTTGTTGCAATCGACAATGAACCATCTGTTGACCGTATTGCGTGTGTGGAGAATGAAAGGTGTCCTTTATTTGTCTCGGGTGTGGATCCTAACTGGAGCATTGCGGTAGTAAGTACAAAGATCCCCGGTAAAGTTATGAAGAATTACTTGTATATAGATTATGTTCTTCATCAGGAGCCGTCGTTGGACTTCTCTGGGGTTCTTAATATAGAAAATCACCGCGTCGTTGTTCCACCCTTCCGTGGCGGAACGTACAATGTCATTCCCTATCACGGCTCCGCAAAGGCCAGGATGATGTTGAACGTTTTGGTCTACAGAGAAACGAAGCTGATCCCCAGTGAGGTGCTGGGTACACAGGAAACAATGTTCCGGATTGAGGGTGGCGTGGGGGAAGGTGATGCTGCGCTGCTTCCATTCAGTTCAAGAGGGTCGCCAGCCACGTGCGATGCAGCTGCATGTATTGCGGCGCTCGACAGTAAGCGTGACCGTGTCGCGGTGTTGTCGTTCAGTGACCATGCGTACTACTTTACACAGGATCTCTACGGCTATGCGGGTGAGCTTAGTTGTCTCTGCTTGTGCCTTTCTTGCTCTAAGGGGGCGTCCAGGTGGGAGTCGCTGCGGATTGAGCCGTCCAAGGTGGTGAGCCAGACTGTTAACGTGAGTGTGTTGAGCCCTGCCCCATCGAGCGGGGAAAGCGTGGGAGCTGTACGACCTCACAGCGTGCAGAACGGTGATATCCTTGAGCTGTTTGGGCTATTTATCACCAGTTCACGTTACAGCGTCCGTTTTGTCCGTGCTGCTTCAACGGGCGGCAGCCATGTGGCTCCGCTGTGCACTGTTGATGGAGTGCAGGCCGGATCGTTAATGTGCAAAATGCAGGTGCGGGCCGGGGTCATCGGTATGTGGAACGTTTCACTCATGAACGGAGCGACGCAAGTGCCATTTGCGAAAGGTACTCGCAACGAGATTCAGGTCCTTCCGCTGGTTCCTTTGGTCGAGTCCGCAAGGGGTGTGTGTGCTGCCACAAGCGCAAAATGTGTTACAGGTGCGCAAATGACTTTTTACGGGGCGAACTTCAACCCTGTTGAGCCCTCGTATAACGATGTGATAGTGGGTGAGGCTGTGGCTGCCAACCCGATTCTCTGCAGGGTGACCATTGCCACAGAAACGGAGCTTACCTGTGTCCTCAGCATTCCACGGGATAAGGAGCATGGAACGTATTCGATCAGGGTTCGTGTGCGTGCGTCGGAAACGGAGTGGGCCGCGGAGCAAAGTGCCGGATTTCTTGTCTTGGGGGACGATGCACATGTCCCTGGGTGGAAAGCCAACGATGCGCCGCATCCCGTGCCTGCGAATGATGACAAAAGGAGCAATACAGCCCTTATCGTCTGGCTTGTCTTTGGTTCCCTCCTTCTAGTGCTGCTCGTGGTTTTTATTGTGTTGTACTTCCCGCCCATATATATGCGTAGGAGAACTGGTGAGATTGAAGGGAGTTCTAATCCCAGTGAGCTGCAATTACGTAAGACATAGGGGCATATATATATATATATATATATATGTTATTCTGATGTGTGATGTGCCACTGGGACGCGGAGTGGGCATTCACACGGGATGGTGTTGAAGACCGGGCCGATGGGTGTGTTAAGCTTCCTCGTGAGTGGTGAAGGGGATTATTGCAGTCGAGCGGTAGGTAGTATGCCTACAACATATGTCGGGAGAAAAGCAAAACTGTTTTCCAGAAGTGTAAGAAAGACGTAGTTAAT
>NW_021706298.1:4963-5899 GCF_003719475.1 Trypanosoma rangeli
GTGTTGTACTTCCCGCCCATATATATGCGTAGGAGAACTGGTGAGATTGAAGGGAGTTCTAATCCCAGTGAGCTGCAATTACGTAAGACATAGGACATATATATATATATATATATGTGTGTTATTCTGATGTTTGATGTGCCACTGGGACGCGGAGTGGGCATTCACACGGGATGGTGTTGAAGACCGGGCCGATGGGTGTGTTAAGCTTCCTTGTGAGTGGTGAAGGGGATTATTGCAGTCGAGCGGTAGGTAGTATGCCTACAACATATGTCGGGAGAAAAGCAAAACTGTTTTCCAGAAGTGTAAGAAAGACGTGTTAATGTTTTTTTTTTGTATAATCTTTATTTTTTTTTGCATTTGTTTTGCCGTGAAATTTTAAGGAATGGAACACAAAATGGGACGGAGGGGACATTATTAGTGGCACGCCCTCGGTAACCAACGACGCATCTCACCATGGCCACGCCCATGCTAAAATACCCCCATGGGTCTATGGGTGTTGTGTCACTCTGGTTGTCAGATTTGTTGCAAAGGTTTGAAAGGGTGAAGTGTGCCGTTGCCTTTTTTTGTTTTGTTTTGCAACAGCGGTGTGTGTGGTGGTTAGCCTGTGTTGTTGGGTTTTTCGCATTTCCCCCACGACTGTTATGTGCTGCAGTGTTCCTTCACTGCTCTTCCTGCATCTTCTCTTTATTTGGTTTATGTATTACGAAGGAAATATTTATTCGATACTATTGCACGGCTACACTCAACCAAGCTTTCATTGAGTCGTTTGTAAGGTGATTTACGCACACGTGCACACACTGGAGAAGTGATATGTTTTCGTTGGGCGTGGTGGAACGCTCCTGGGAGGAGGAAGGTGAACGTGTGCAGCAGCAGCAGCAGCAGCAGCAGCCGGTGCCAATGATGAACAAAAGTGGTGAATATGTAATGGAATCT
>NW_021706298.1:5924-9031 GCF_003719475.1 Trypanosoma rangeli
GTGTGGTGGTTAGCCTGTGTTGTTGGGTTTTTCGCATTTCCCCCACGACTGTTATGTGCTGCAGTGTTCCTTCACTGCTCTTCCTGCATCTTCTCTTTATTTGGTTTATGTATTACGAAGGAAATATTTATTCGATACTATTGCACGGCTACACTCAACCAAGCTTTCATTGAGTCGTTTGTAAGGTGATTTACGCACACGTGCACACACTGGAGAAGTGATATGTTTTCGTTGGGCGTGGTGGAACGCTCCTGGGAGGAGGAAGGTGAACGTGTGCAGCAGCAGCAGCAGCAGCAGCAGCAGCAGCAGCAGCAGCAGCAGCCGGTGCCAATGATGAACAAAAGTGGTGAATATGTAATGGAATCCGGGGCTGCGTTGACGTTTACGCCGCAGATGCGCAGCAACTTCCCCGGACAAGTGGGCCGACGTTCGCCGCCGTTTTTTGGCAGCACTCCGCCGCCGTCGCAGCAGCAGACGTCATCCGCATCATGGTCGCGCTATACAGCACTGGATTTTGAACTTCTTTTGCACGAGGGAAGACAACCAACAGAAGACATGCGTCGCTCAGTGGCGTATACGAGATGGTACAACAGCAAGCGTTTACATGAGAGTCAGTTGCTTCCGCCACTGACAGACCCCCGCTACAATTCAAGGGATATTATTGAGGAACCATGGGAAAACACCTCCGCAGTGCGTATGGCGGGGCCAATGAATCTGGCTGGAGGGGGTGTGGTGGAAGCTGGGAAGGGAAACTTTCGCTTAGAGCTGGATGCAAAGAACCTGCAGCAGGCCCAAGAACAGCACGCTTTTAACCCCTATGCAGCCGCGTTTCAACAACATGATGATAATATGTTGAGCCCAGGGACACAGTTCTTTGGGGCGTATGCGCCAACACCGTTAGCAACGACGGCCACGCCGAATACGTTACGTGCTTACGCTCACTCTCGCATGGGGGCACAGAATAGCAGTGCTGTTTCCAATCCTGAGCGTGACATGCCCCAAGCCGTACCCCCTATGCCCACCCAAACTCTCTATACTGAATGGAATACCACGACGGACTTTTGCCGGGGAACCAATGCGTTGCCAAGTGTAAATCAACAATACTATACACAAGAGCCTATGAATCCCTTTGAATATTATACAGACTCTACCATGGCCGGTTGTTACAACGCAGCTGTGACTGGCATGCCGGATCCGGCAAATGTGCAGTCCGCATTTATGACGATGGTACCTGTCACTGACTCAAGTGCCATGCGGGGTGGTGGCCGTAGTAGGCGGGGTGGTGGAGGTGGCGGAGGCAGAGGACGTGGGGCAGGCAGTGGAAAATGGAACCCTGTTGGTGGAAAATCGTCAGGCCGTGGTACATCCTACAGCGAACCGCTTCAACCACGTTCTGCGCGTCTGGAAGAATTTCGTCTAGATGCTATGAACGGGACAGTCAGTCATTGGCACATTTCTCATATTTTGGGCTATGCGGTGGAATTTGCCCAGGACCAAGAAGGTAGTCGATTTATTCAGAGGGCTGTGGAAAGTGCAACCCATGATGAGGTGGATGCTCTCTTCCATGAGATCTTTGAATCCCCACTGGAACTTGTGACGGACATCTTTGGCAATTATGTGTTACAAAAGCTTCTTGAAGTAGGTAATGCACGGCAGCTTGCATACGCAGCTACGCGATTCCAAAACAATGTGGTGCCTCTTACCCTTCAAACGTACGGTTGCCGTGTAATTCAAAAGTGTATTGAGGTGATGCCACCTGAAGGACTAGACATTATACTGGCGGAGCTTAAGGGAAATGTGGCGAAGTGCATTCAAGACCAAAATGGAAATCATGTTGTGCAAAAGTGTGTGGAAGTTACTCCGCAACGTTGTGGATTTATTGTACAAGCCTTTACAGGACGTGTGATGGAGCTGGCAACTCACGCCTACGGTTGCCGTGTAATTCAGTGTATCATGCAACACTGCCCGGACCAAGAGGAAACCATTTTTTCGGAGTTATTAAAATGTGTTGATACCCTGGCAAAGGATCAATATGGAAACTACGTCATTCAACACGTGCTACAAAATGTGAAGGATGAGGATAAGGTGACTCGCGTTTTCAATGCACTAAAAAAGAATTTTTACGAGTTTAGCAAGCAAAAATTTGCCTCTAATGTCATGGAAAAAATCTTTATTCGCGCTGACCCGAGACAACGCACCGAAATTATTCAAATGCTTTGCTTCCCTGTGGAAGGTCTAGAAGTGTCACCTGTGGAAGTTTTGGCCTTTACACGTTCAGCCCCAGTAAAGAAGGACGAGACAGAGAAGCACCGTAATGGTTACCCGAAGAAGGGTCGACGTGAGAAGGAGCGTGAACGTGAAAGAGAGAGTACCGGTGGGCCAGTGGTAGAGGTGCACTCGGACGGCAAAGAGCCACCAAGCATGCTGTGTCTCATGATGCAAAATCCTTATGCCAATTACGTTGCCCAGCGAGTCCTAGATGCGTGTGATGCGGAGCAATTTTGGTCTCTTGTAAACAATATTCAGAAGTATCTGATACCCATCAGTACCTACACGTACGGTGCACCCATTGTGCAACGCCTGGTCCGCCGCGAACTGGTGAAGGCTCCCGACGATCTCGTCTTCAACCTCGCTACCGCCCATTCAGGTGCCGGGGGGAAGGGCAGCCACGCCCATCACCGCAGGAAGGTTGCTGAAAGTGACAACGCCGCGTAGTACTTTCACCTCAGGTCACTGCTCAAGAAGGATACGAAGTGAGATGAGCACAGGATGGGAAGAGTAGAGCGAAATCAATATAAAGTAAAGCAAGAGGGCGGGGAGGAAGAACTCTCCAACGCACTCAGGAAAAACAGAGAGGGAGTGGGGATGGAAAGAAGAAGCAACATGACTTAGAGCAAGATGTGATGAACTGAGCTGTTTCCACTCACCCACATGCACTTCAAGTTTGTGACTACTGTCACTCGTGTAGTTTGCTTGATTTTTTTTTTCTTTCACCTCTTCCTCTATGCCACACGGCAACGTCTCTCGTTCGTTCCCGTCGATGAATATATATATATATATATATATATATATATATATACGCTGTCGTTGTTATGTGTGTCGCGCCG
>NW_021706300.1:0-7264 GCF_003719475.1 Trypanosoma rangeli
CACTTGTGGTGATGGGGGTGATGGCGATGCCTTTCCAAGATTCCCCTGAACCTCAGTGGAGTTTGGTTTTCCCACCTCTCCCTCATTGCTTGACTCACTTCTGCCATTAATTTGATCCGTAGACACACCACCACCGCAATCTCCTTTGGGCCCTCTGGGAGCATCACTGCCACACTCTTTTTCGCTGTCCCCCTGCTCAGTATGAGACTCACTTTGATCTCCAGACGCCTGCAGACCCGCCCGCAGCCGCTGCACAAACTCCGGCTTGCGGCCGCAGTACTGCCCCTCAATCTCCGCCTCGCTCATGTCCCTCGCAACCGCCCTCAAGTCCCTCCAGTCACTCTCCGTGCAGTAGCCGTCGCCCCACGCACCGACACCGCCGCAGCAGCAGCACAGCACGCAGAGGGCACACACCAACAGCACACGGCCAGCCATCCTCAGTCTTGTCACCGCAGCAAAGACACACACACACACGCAGAGTCTAGCGAGGGGGAAAGAGAAGAGGGTGAGAAGTGGAACACACACGCACACAGAAAGGAGAGGGAGTGCGAGGGGGGCGACGGCAGGGTCGGAGGGCAGCTCACCTCAAGGAACACACGGCATAAAAATCTCCACAGAAGGTCACAAACCTGCAACTTCGAAAATAAATAACAAATTCAAAGTGTAAAACAAACAATAAAAAGAAGCAAACGCCCTCCACATTAGTCACCGCAGCGCCGCCCTCAGACAACAGAGCGAAGGCGCAAAAAAAAAAAAACTGTTGTGGTGCAAATCAACACGCACCACAACGCGACACGCAAAACAAAACGCAAAAATGACAATAATCCGCGGAACGGGCCAAACAAAACCAACAAAAACAAAAACGGAAACAAAAGAACGCAGGGACGAAAAGTAAAAACCGAAAGTACTCCTCCCCAACTCATCCAGCGGTGGGGCACAAGAGTGGCGCCGCAGCTGCTGTTATTTATTTGCTTTTCGCCCTGTCCCCCGCATCCCCTCGCCAGTCCACACCGCACACATCGGGGTTCCATCCCCCATAAAAACAGGGCCGCACGCACACGTGGCTGCGTACGCACATGCACCCGCAGAATAAACAGTCAAAATACCGCAAAAAATAATAATAACACAAAACAAATGTGCAAAAACCCTGCTGTGTCAGCCGTTGATCTACAAGCGCACAGCAAACAACACCCCAATCAAACAACAACAATACAAGGGCAGCGCCAAACAGACAAACAGACACAGCCAGTTCATCATCAACGCACAAAATACATGCGGTGCATCGAAAGTGCGTCATGTCCGAAACACACAACCAACTTTGATGCCTGCACACGCCTCGACGAATGGCAATGAAACTGCATAGCTGACGGAGAGCGTCCTCCCCGGCGTGGGACTGGCGCCCTCAGCGCACTAGAAACGCCCATCGTCACCGAGGCAGTGCACATCCACCACCGCACCGATGCAAACGTCGCCAACAAATGAAAACAAATAAGAGCAATTTGAGCGCATCGCTGTTCACACACCGTGAATCGTGTGCAACGCGAGTTCCGGGCACAGCAGATGAAGCGCAGTCTGTACCTCCGGTGTTAGCACACGGCCGAGCAAAAAGACAGAAACCCGTCGCATCATTCCCACAGCCCAATTTACGGTCCTTGAAGCACCGGCGCCAAGGAGCAAGTGCCGGTCACACGCACGCACGCACGCAGGGGACAGGCCCCAAGAGCTCGACGGTCGGCGGTGCAAGTCGCCCAACCCCGCGGAGTGGCAGTTGTGCAAAACATCTCGGGGCAGGGGCTGACGCCAATTTGTAAAACCCACCTCCTTTCCAGCAGGGTGCGGCCGGCATTCGTGTCCCCAGCCCATCGCTTCCTCCCCCTCCCCAACAGGCGCTATTTTCTTCTATTCCTCGTGCTTGGACGACTTCGCGCCACTGTCCGATGTGATTTACATAAAACAGGAGGCGTATTGACGCATCCACGGCTGTGTGTGGGGGCGTGAGGCTCGGTATTGTAGGTATACACGCTCGTACCGAATAAAGCCCACTGCATTGAAAAAATGAAATCTCACAGGCGTGGAAAGCACAAGAGTACGTGTGGGCGGTACACACGGGCTTCGGGCACAGCCACACCAAAAAGCGGATCCCGTGCCTGCAAAGCAGCCGGGCATCGAGCACCACCCATGCACCTAGCGGGAGAAGAGTGGAACAGAAGGCATAATGGCCGCACAGCCGGCAGTGGGGACAAACAAAGCACGAAGACACGTAGCGACAGCGGCACAAACTAAAACTGAGCCGCACTGACTGACCTTCAAGCAAAAACACAAACCATTAGTATTAAAAAAAAAAAGAAGTTCCAGCAGGACACCCAGAAAACAAAAAAGAAAAAACAAAAGAAAATTGCGGCGGCAGGTGTTTTCTACTTCACGTGTCCAGAAGCACAAGAGGACTGCGTATATTTACTGCCCGCAAACATAAAAAACAAAAAAACGAATGCCTGGCCCCACATCACACATTTGCCCTCCACAGTCTCTGCGGCCGCGTGTCTCGTTTGGGCAGTCTCTGGGACGCACAGCGACGAGGCAGGCAGCGCGGGTGTGTGAGCAGCGGCAGCAAACAGAAGGGGAAGAGGCGCCACCCACTGAGAGTGCGCATAGCAAACGACCATTGAAGCCAAAGCAAAAAAGGGGATCTTGTGTATACCAAAAACAAAAACAAAAAACAGTCAAAAAGAGATAAAGAAATGAAAACTATACCTATATATATATTAAAAAAAAAACGACCACCGGACTGCAGCAAACTTTTTTCCACGACGGGTAACAACAAGCCCACATTCTTCAGCTCAAAAGACTGCTGTGACGCCACACAGTCCCAGCAGGACGAGCAGCACAACTTGAGGTATACACCCACGTACAGCGCCGTCAGCACTTTTGTTGAGCTTCAACCCCGTGTCCTCGCCCAGTCGTGGTAGTTGCACCGCAGAAGCTGGCACCTCAACGGCGTTTTCTTGTGGCGCGGTATCCACTTCTGTCGATTCAGCATTGTTGCTAGTGTTGCCCGCATTTTGCACATCGTCCGGCATCGGTCCTGCATTGTGGGGCTGCGCATCGACTTTGTTGCCAGCAGTGGCCTCATCGCCTTCCGTTCCGGAGCCACCTGACGGTGCATCGAGTTGTGCACCCGGTTGTGGTGGTCGCACCGCAGGCACCGAAGCATCACCGGTAGGTACATTTGCTGCGGTATCCACATCCGTCGGTTCAGCATCGTTGACAACGTCGCTGGGCGGCTGCACCCTGGAAGCAGGATCCTCATTATCAGTGCTTGGCGGGTAACTTTGATGCTCTTCGATTTCATCTTCCGCATCAGGGGGTGGAAGAGTGACATTGCCGCCCTTAACGTCCTTGATCTCAGCGTCACTCAAAACGCGGCTGTACAGCAGGACGTCTGTCACCGTCACGTGGGGGCTGTTCACCTCCCCTGTGCTCTTGTCGTCTACGCCGAAAAAGAAATGCGAGATTCTGTTCGACTTGAACAGGGTGCCATCGTACTTCGTTGTGTAAATATTTTTCCCACCAA
The DNA here is from genome assembly GCF_003719475.1 of Trypanosoma rangeli. Lineage (NCBI taxonomy): Eukaryota > Euglenozoa > Kinetoplastea > Trypanosomatida > Trypanosomatidae > Trypanosoma > Trypanosoma rangeli. Next base: position 3,572 of record NW_021706300.1, read on the forward strand.
CGTACACAGTCCAATCATTCCAATTCATTTGCAGTGCCACTTGATACTTTGTGTTTAGTTCCCACGTGTCAGAAGAGTCGGTAGAAGCAGCGCTACCGAGTTTGAAACTCCACTTCTTGCCCTTCGTGTACGACAGACCAAAGAGCACAGTGTTGGCACCGTCATTCATCTTCACACCCATCAAAGGAATAGAGCCGTCGCCTTCCGAATTCGGCACCGCGCGGATGGTCACCGTCGCCACAAGCGTGAACTTGTTGTTCGCAAAGTAGTACTGCTGGTTCTGCCCTAGTTTGCCCACCGGCCACTCGGCCCCCGCTCCTGCGCCGTTGAACGTCACACCCCACTCATCGCTTGTCACTGTCCCGTGAACAGTTGCGTTTACGCCGAGGTACTCGTCCTTCCACACTTTGCCGTCAGCCAATGTGTTTAACAAAAGACCAACCAGCCCTTCAGTGGGAATGCGGCCCTGGCAGTGGCCACTTCTCTGTGGTTGGACACCGTCAGCGGAAAGGCACCTTTGCAATGCCTTGTTCAATGCATTCCAACGCTTTAGCACACGCTTTATCTGTTGCAGCTGTTTAGTGAGGCCCACAGACACAAGGCTGTAGGAGTCACCTTCACCAGTTTTCTTCCTCTCGTATACTGCAATTAGCTCTTCCTTGTCACCACCTTTATAAAACAGGGAGCTGGCAGCGGCGTCCTCATTGGCATCAGATATCGGCCCAACGTCATGCACACGTTGCATGTCAGTCACCCAAAGATGAAGACGGCCCTTTACTTCTTTGTTGTCTGAGTCCTCCGAATACACCGGCATGGTGAAGAGCATCAGCTTCTTACCCCAAATGGTGGCAGTGGTAAAGCCGCTTCGAACGCCATTCTTTTGTCGATTGCGTGAGGTGCCCCACAGGCGAGAAAGTATCGCGTCTTCCTCCATCCACTCTTCTCCCCAGTAACGGGACCTCACCACCCTGTAGAAGCCCTCATCACAAGAGGTGATCATGTAGAGTTCCCCATAATACCTGTCCCACTCCACAATGGCGGGGTTGGAGCAGCCGCTCATAGTCGTGCCCCACGAAAGCTCCCATTCCCTCTCAGGTTTTTTTGACTGCAGGACGAGAGAGACCACCGTCCCTCCTGCCTTTCTGGCCTCGACGGGAAAGATAAGCGTCCCGTCGTTCAAAATAACACCAGTGCCTCCCCCACCCACCAACTCCGTTATGCCCCTGTAGTAAATCTGGTTGGGGAAATAGGGCCACAGTGCGTAGGTGCCAGTCCAGTTGATTTTCTTTGGCTGCACGCTGCTCGTTTCACCGTCGCCGAACACCGCCTTTGCCAGCAGAAGGTCTGTGTAGCGTGTATTATTGTTGCCAGCAGAGCCCGGAATGCCGTACTTTCCGAGCAGAACGTAAACCGTGCTCCCATTCGTAATGGTTGTTGGCATCGTAACATGCGGGACGCTTCCACCCGACCCATTTTCCTTCGGAAAGTACGCCGACAGCTCCGTATCAATCACTCTTCCGCCCTGTGAGGCTGATGCCGCATCAGACGAGATGCTCCCTGCAGCAATGCCAGCAGCAACACCAACGGAGTCTTTCGAGTGCGCCTCGGAAAAGACGAAAGCCTCACCATTCACAAGAGCAACTCCAGGGACACGGAAAGAACTTTTTGCAGCATCGAAGCCATCTTTGGCACTCAAATCAATGGTTACATTCGCAAACGACTGCTTTTTGGGTAGCAGATCACCCGGCTCCCACTTTTGTTCATTTTCGCCTTTGTCTTCGACTTCAGCGTATACAACCTGACTGCCGCAGTGCACCAACAACATGCAGAGGAGCAGCAGCACCGCAAAAACAAAATGATCCCGGGACATGCTGGGCCGTTGCTCTCGCAATCTTTTTCTTCCTTCCCTCCTTATGGGGAATCCGTTCAGGCCGCAACGATTCCGTGTGGTGAGCGTTGCTAGTGGTGACTGCAGCGCCTTTCAATGTGCACAGCAGCAAGTAGCGTTTGTTCTCTTTACTTCCGCGCGTGCGTATAGGCTGGAGAAGCAAGGAGGAGCAAAGTCCAAACAAGGGCCAACACAAAAAGGATTGAGGACGCGTAGTCGTCCAGTGGCACGACGCAGGGCCCACTCCCCAGCCACGCACGGAACAAACCCACCCATATCCGCAGAGAAGCAAAAAAAAAAAACTCTCCCCGAGCTCACACAGCGGAGAAAGAAAAATAAAAGAAAAAAAAATTAGCAAGAAAAAAGGTGCAGAAGAGCGTAGCTGCGGTGTAAGGCTGCAAGCGTGTGCCCTCCCTGGACGCAAAAAAAAAAAAATGTGCCTCGTCCCACTGGCCTCTGCTAACGACTACATACTCGACGGGGCCTTCGTTGTGCAGTTTGCCGCTGCCCTCCGCTTCCTACGCACAGCGGGCGAAGCCCAAAAAAGGCCTGCCTCGCCCGCGTGTCTGTGGGTGTGAGAACAGCAGCCAAGCAAGACGCACACGGCACCCCAAAAAGAGAGTGCAGCGAAGAACAGTTGAACGGAGAAGAACAGAAAAAAGATGTCTCCATGCGGATTGTTCCCAAAAAACAAAAAAGATAAAAAGAAAATGAAAAAAAAAAAAACATCCCTCAGACCACAGGAAAGACGTTCGCTCACATGGACGAGAGGCAAACCGGACGCACAAAAGGTATGCGTCGTCCCTGCCAGGGTGTGTGTGTGCGTGTGGTTGTCCTCACCCCCATCCAGCAGCGCAGGCAACGGCAGCCACAAGCAGCAGCAGCAGCAGAGGTGTCGGCAAAAACGTGGTGGTGGTGTAACTGCTGTCCGCATGGTTTTTCGTGTGTTTCACAACAACGGGGCTGACTGGGGTTGATGTTGTAGTGGTGGTTGTTCCATCAGTGCCGCTGGCAGGAGGGACGGAACTGAAGGGGTCGGGCGGGCCTTGAGGGGTTGAAGAGGCAGCTGCCTGTCCGGGTCCATGTGCCGCGTTGTCTGATGTGCCGGCTGGCGGAGCTGCAGGGACTTCCGACGACGGTGCCGGTTTTTCTCCTGGAGGAGGTGCCGGCGGGGTGCCTTCATGCGTACTGCCGGCCTCTCCAGCTGGTTTTGTGGCAGAAACTGTTAATGCACAGATCCCTGGCTTGCCAAGTGGGCTGGCGTTCGCGGCAGTGAGAGAAGCAGACGAATCGATGTGGGCCTTGTTTGTTTCTTGCCACTTCTTGTAGACTCCGCTGCTGGCTTGCGTCGAAAAATTCATCGTGAACGCCGTCTTCTGCGCATTGTCTGCGGCTGCGCTGCAGCTTGCGTCACACTTCGCAGTGACGTACAGCGACTCAGCCAAGTGGCAGATGGACTCACCGGCACCATCCGCTGCTCCAGCAGTCACATCCACCGACACAACCTCATCGATAAAGACAAGCTCCTCCTCACCATCAACAGTGTCGGCGTCCACCTTGTAGTCAAGGCCCCCCACCGCAACTGGACAATTATGCCACTCGTTTGTGCCAGGGAAGCGCCAACTTAACTTCTCATTGCCTTTGCACGACACCTCCACCGGCACCTCCACCCAGCTCCACTTTCCTTGCAGAACAGAAGGTAGAGATATATGTTTTGCAGAAGCCTTCCTCGTTTCAGAAGGAGCAGGAGCAGAAGCAGCCCCGCACACGAAGCAGCTGCTGTGCAGCAGCAGCAGCGCAAGGAC
>NW_021706300.1:7289-9001 GCF_003719475.1 Trypanosoma rangeli
GACACAACCTCATCGATAAAGACAAGCTCCTCCTCACCATCAACAGTGTCGGCGTCCACCTTGTAGTCAAGGCCCCCCACCGCAACTGGACAATTATGCCACTCGTTTGTGCCAGGGAAGCGCCAACTTAACTTCTCATTGCCTTTGCACGACACCTCCACCGGCACCTCCACCCAGCTCCACTTTCCTTGCAGAACAGAAGGTAGAGATATATGTTTTGCAGAAGCCTTCCTCGTTTCAGAAGGAGCAGGAGCAGAAGCAGCCCCGCACACGAAGCAGCTGCTGTGCAGCAGCAGCAGCGCAAGGACCGCCAAAGCGGTCACCGCACGGCGCCGCACCGTCGTCATCGTCATCCGTCGTGGTGTCAGTGGTGGTAGAGTCGCTGAAGTCAGTGAGCGGGGCTGTGAGGCTGCAGGGCAAAGGAGGAAAGAAAAAAAAAGACGAGAAAGGGAAGTAGAGGTAGCAAAGAGTGCAGCGAAAAAAACAAAAAGGTGGCATCCCACCAAGTCCACGCGCATAGGAGATTCCGCACGCACCCACACAAAGAAAGTCACACCGCGTCAGCAGCCACCCACGACGGCCACGCGCACACTCACGGGAAGTGAGCATGCAACCATCAAATGACACGGCATACACACCGCACTGCCACTCACTACAGCACCACCACACGCAGTGCCATGCACCCGCACAAAAACGGGAGAAATCACGCTGCACACTATCCCCTCTGGTTGTTCTCTCCCTCTTCTCTTCACGGCAAGAAAAGACAGCAGCCGCACCGCACCGCTAGCAGAAACTACAAAGAAACCATCCACGTGCCCTGCGGTATATGAGTGCACCGTGGGCAGTGTGGCCGTGTGTGTACCTGCAGCTACGCAACGCAAAGAGGGAGAAGAGCAAAGCATGAGAGAGGGCACACGCAAAAACAAAACACGCAGCAGAGACGCGGGACAGAAAAGCGGCGAACGGAGACAACTGAGGCTGGAGGTTGCACCGCAGCCCAAGCGGCAGCCACTGAAAATATAACGAAAAACAAAAAAAAATGTAAAACGTCCTGCATTATGCATAACTCCCCCACAAACCCTAAAAAAAAAGTATCGTCCTCCGCAATGTTTTCTCCTCAAAAAAAAAAAAACAGCGGTTTGGTGCGCCGCTGCCAAAAGCTGCCCGTGTGCATTTTGTCCGCAAAAAAAAAGAAAAGTCATGTCCGTTTCGCCCCATTGTGGTCCGCCGCATGCCCACGCAGTCGGTTGCATTTCATGGCGGCATTCTGCGCGGCGGTGCTGCTCCGCCTCGTGGGCGCCTCATCGCTGCAGTGTGACGGCCCTCTTCGGCGTGTGCGGGGCGGAGAGCAGCGAACAATCGTGCGGGGAGCCCGCCCCTCCAACGGAAGGGTGTGCGCACAGCAAAAGAAAACAAAAAAGCAAAAAAAGAAGGAAAAGGGGCCCCCAAAACAAAGAAATTAACGAGCGGGAAGGAGCCGACGCCGTTTCCAGCGCGGGCCGCACCTCCCCCCTGCTGCTCCCTTCCGCTCACACCAGCGACACGCCGCCCCACAGCCCCAGCAGAAGAAGCGGCAGCAGCACCGCGGCCCCACACCCACGCACGGAGCCGTCGCGCGTGACCTGCGGAGGGGCTGCGGTCGACGGCGCTTCTGTCGTCGCCGGAGGGGCGGGCTTCTCCTTCACGAGCGCCTTCAGCTCCGTGGCGTTCAG
>NW_021706303.1:0-8891 GCF_003719475.1 Trypanosoma rangeli
AGACGTTTTTTGTTTGTTTGTTTGTTTGTTTGTTTGTTGTTGTTGTTGTTTTTGTGTTTTTTTTTTACTTTTGCTTTTCTGCAGTTGTGTAGAAGAGATGAGTAGTAATGGAAGATGAGAAGAAACACAGCAGTTCCCCCTTCCCTAATTTATCATGTTAACAAATGATATGTTCAGCACCCCCACTCCCTCCACTGGATGAGGCATGCGTGCAGATGGATGCATCCCCAGCCCGTGTGGGAGCGTGTGTGTCTGCCTCTGGCATTGTCTCTCTGCAGGGGAGGTTGCTGGTGGCGTGCCTACGCTGCTGTGGTAATTGCATTTTATCCTTATTTTTTTATTTTTTTTATGCCTCGTGTTTGCTGGTGTGTGCCTGTTTGTCGGTCGAACTATCTGGACCCCTGCAAGAAGAGGAGTCATACGTGCAAAGACATCAGCAGTATTGAGGCGGGAGCAAACAGAGGAAAGTTAGTTGAACAGGGAAAGAGTAACACAAGAAGAGGGGATAGTACAAAAAGGAGTGAAAGAGACCAAACACGCAAACATGTTTGCTCGTCGTGCGTTTCTGGGGGGGAACACGGCGCTGCGGTCCGCGCTGGTGGCACAGCGCACCGGTGGTGGCGGCGATGTTGCTTTGCGATGCCACCGTCGGAACGTTACGCAGCTGTTTTCGAATCTTGTCACGCACTCGCTGCAGGTGGAAGGGTGTGTTTCCCTTAGCACCCTCCTGTATTCCCCGCTAGGTACGGCGCTGTTGGTTGCCTTGGCGTACAACGTGGTGGTGATCGGCACGAAACACGTCACCTACACCATGGAAATTACGGGGAAGGACTACGTGCAGGATCAACAACTGCACACGATTATGAAGTACAGCATCCTTAGCTGTATCCTGCTTGCGATGGAGGTCATATTTGTGGAGGTTTGACAGTGAGACATCTGCGTGACACACATGTTTTTTTTTTTTCATGTGCGCTGCGGCAAAAAGAGGGTATAGACAAAAAATTTTGAGTCGTTCTCAATATGGTGTTTTTTGTAGTCTTAGCTGTTTTTTTTAAAAAAAAATTTGCTTGGTTTTTTGGGTTTGTCCGTTTTTAGGGAAAAGACATATATGTGCTACACTCCTTTTTGTGTATGCGAGTGTGCACTTTATAGTATTGATCACGTCATTTTTGTACAATGACCAAGGAGGAAGTCATTGCCCGAGAATATGCAACAGCAAAGCGAAGAACGATCGGAATGGTGCAGACGCACTCTCTGTGATATGTCGGTGTATTGGTTTTTGAATTATTATTATTATTATTCTTTCACTTATCCCCACCCCCACCCCTGCAACCACGCCGTGGTGTCCGTGGCCCGCATTTGCCTTCCTGCGTGTTGTTATTCATATTTGGTCTTATTTTTATTTGTTTTTTCCCCCGTAGTTTTGTTCCGCGCAAGTCTGCAGTGAGTGATGAGCGGGAAGCAGAACAGGGCGTTCAGCAAGGAGGAGGAGGAGGAGGAAGAAGACGAGGAGCTGTTGGACGAGGAAGAAGAGCTGAAGAATGGAAGCAGTAGTGAGGACGAAGAAGAGGAGAACGAGCACGTGAAGGACGGGGAAAGGGCTCAGAAACGCAAAGACGGCGAAGAAGATGCGGAGAATAGTGACGAGGAAACCGCAAGAGATAAGAAGAGAAACAACAAAAAACGGACGGAAGAGGAAGAAGAAAATTTGCCACCACGCAAACCAGCCGTGCGGGAGATTCAACTGCTGCTTCCTGGTCATGGGCCAGAAAAAATCACTGTGAGTGTCCGTCTTTCTGCTGAGGCGTCTATACACCCTGCAAAGAAGTTGCGGCAGCATGAGGGACATGGTGCCGAGGAGGAAGAGGCTGAGGAGGAAGAGGCTGAAGAGGAGGAGGAAGAGCTGATCGATGAGGAAGAGGAAATCGGTGGAGAGCAGCGCAATATGCCGTTGTCTCCACCGTGGATGCCGCATTTGCTCAGCGATGACGCTTTCCATTGGGAACGCACGTTACTGCTTATGTATGGCTACACCTCACCCCCAGTGCCGACGCCGTCGGATGGCGATAGAAATGAGCACAGCGAGCAGGATGCGCCAAAGGGAAGTCGGCATACCGACTTAGTTGAAGAGGGAGAAGAGGAGGAGCAGGAGGAGGAGGAAGAAGATGAAGAGAATAAGGAGATGACAAAAAATACAGAAAATGCAAAAACAGAGACGGTGGTGGAAGGTGCCAAGCGGGCATCTATTGTTAACGGCGCTGCTGACACGGCATGGCTGGCTCCCGAGTCACGTCCTACTGGCAACGAGGACTTTTTTATTGTGTAAGGAGGCAGATGAGTTTGGCAACGCGTCCATACGCTCTTTCAAAGCAAGCCTATCGCTAAGGCCGACGCACTCTTTGCATCTAACGGTGCTGCGGTTTACCGAAGCACATCGTGTTCTCTTTTTGGTGCGTTCGGTGGATGGAAAACGGTGGTATCTGCTAGACACACTTCCCCAGCAGCATCAGAAGCTCACGAAGCATACGAACAGTGCTGGGGGAACCCCAGAAACAAGGAACGACACTAGATTGAGGACACATAATGAGGACTACGAGGATGAGGGGAAAGAAGAGGAAGAAGAAGAGGAAGAAGAAGAAGAAGAAGAAGAAGATGGTGAAATGGAGGAAAAGGAAGGGAGTGAAGATGTAAGTAATAGCCTTGACAAACAAGAACAAGATGATGATGACGAGGCGGGAATCCCAAGTGCGCGGCACTTAGACATGGATTCCGTTATTTGCATTGATGTACTGATGCTTGCCGCTCTACAAAGTCGAACTGCATTGCGTTGTTGTCTCTTACAGCGAGAACCTGTTTCACTTACCTGCGTGGAACACTGGCTACGCATGGACCTTTGTGCCGCAATGCCAATTTTCACTACAATTTGCCGTACGATGTTATCTGTCCATGCAACGGGAGGCGCACGTCTGCCGTATGAACTACCCAGTACCGCGATGGACTTTAACCTTTTCTTCGCTGCATCATACATCAACCACCGTCTTTCTACCTACCCCCGGATGCAAATGAATGCCTTACAAGTGGATCAACGTGAAACCCATGACAAGGAATGTATTTCCTTTGCGGGAGAGCGGAGATGCATTGAAACCATGGAGGCATTGCTGAAGGTGCGCGTGTTTCCGGCTAAGCGCATCCTTGTACAGCACTTGAGCTCTGTAGTTGGAATCCGACTCCTGTTGTGGCTTCTTATGAAGATACCAAAGCGACTTCTTCATTCGTGGGCATCTGGTTCTGCCGACGAAGATGCTGTATTGGGCAGCCACCTCAATCTTGCTAGGAAAGGGGGACTTGATGCGAAGTATTACGATCATGACGAAGAAGAAAATGAAGAGGAGGAAGAAGAGGAAGAGGAAGAGGAAGAGGGAGGAGTTTCAAGGCAAAAGGCTTCCAGTGATGCTGCCGCAATTATTGCGTTTTTACGGCGCACACAGCTGGGGGATGGATCCAGATTTGTTATTGCTCCTTTTCTACTAGCAGTTGTGATCGAAATACGCCGCCGCATTCAACGTGATTCAAAAGGGAATGAACCATCCAGGTTTACACTCATGGAGTGTCTTGGGCGTGCCTTGCTGCAGCGTGTGGAAGATGGTAGGCCTAGAAAAGATCCGCTGGTGGTGTCATCCTTCTCACTTCTCCCAGAAACAAGCGCAGAGACTGGTGAAGCATTGCCAACGCGACCTCGGATGCAGCATCTGTACCAAAGTGATCTTGTCATGCTTCTACTTGTCTTAACGAGCACACAGTCGAAGCGCCACTTGCCCCCTCTTGGGAAGGGGGACAAAAAAGGGTCTGTAGTGATTCGATCATGCGTGCAGCTGCCCTTTGGTGCCTTTGATGGGCATTATGAACTCTTTGAATATCTACTGCGGAAAAAAGCGGAAAGAGTTCGCACCTCAACCGAAACGTTGAAGTCCGGTTATTTTTGTCTGTTGTATCTTTGTTTGCTGCGGTTCAAGCAGCTCTCCTCTCTGAATCTCCTTCTCTCCATGACCCCACTATTCGCCGTATTGGGGCCACACGATCGCGCTCCCTTTGCTGACCTTGTGCAGGCCTGGATGCTTGATCGTGACTTGACGACAGGGCATCACCTTGACTTGTTTCTTGACACCTTCTGGAACGAACTTTATTACCGCTCTCTTGAGAGCCAATTTGATTCGGATACAATCGCCAAGGGGCAAGCATTGCTTCTGTTCGATAAAATGATGGAACGACGCAAGGCATACATCTGCACACTGCATCAAATGTGTTCTTCAGTGCGTTTCCCGTCCCGAATCTCTTCTGACGCAAGTCAATCGCGGAAGTCGGTCGTGGAAGGTGTGTTTCCTTTTTCCCCGCAGGGGGCGGATTTGCCCAACACGTGGCCATCTTCCCGCATAAAGCGTGGAAGTTTGGCAGTATACGAGCACAGTGAGGAGTCTTTGCAAGCGGAAGAGCAAGTGCGGATGGCATTTGAGTCTCTCTCGGTGGCATCACGTACATATCTCAGCCCTGAAACACTCTATACCATCCTTTTCGATGAACCTGTTCACAACATAGGTCTTGTGCGTTACTTGATGATCCGCTGTCGTGTCGTAACAGTCTGTGCAAATCCGCTAAAGGAAGTTCAAGTGCCAGCGATGGAGTATGCCCTGCGCTCAGGCAACGAAGGTGTCATCAGGGTACTGCTTGGGATCGGGGCTACACTTTACGATTATCTCGATGGTGGAACTGTGGAGCAGGACGTGTTCTTGTACGAGGCAGCTTCAGAAAAAGAAGTAGCTTCACTGCTTGACATGTGGAAGAAACGAGAGGAGCAGCGACAAGTAGACCCGTTGGTCTGCTACGGGATTTTACGTACGGTGCGAAGCGCTGATTAAGAACTGAGATGTTTGGGGATGCAAAGCAGCGAAGAAAAGGAAAGAGATAACAGGGGGTGGGGAATACGCTTGAAGTATACGATGTATAAAGAGTTAGAGGTTTTTCGGGGTATTAGAACATGTACAGTTACCTCAATTCCACTTTGAGACATGTTAAAAGCTGATCCTGCTATGAATGGTCTCGCATTTTTTTGTATATGAGTTTGTCTGCCGATTTATTTTGCTTTTTCTTGTTGTTGCGGCCGTTGTTACTTATGGGTGGCAGTGCTTCTTCCTCCCGTCCATGTGCGTGTTTTTTTTTTCCGTGGTCACCCTTTTCTCGCTCTGTTGAGAAGTAGGATTGCCGCACCCCTACCCCTACCCCCCATACTCATAAAACACGCTGGGGAAGTAGATGGAAGAGGGAGGAGGCAGGTGCACCCCGTCACTGTCGGGTTCTTTGCTGAAACTACAGCGGAAGGTTCTCGTTGACACCGTCAGTGTAGATGGTGCTGAGCCACTCAGGCGCTCTATCTCTATTCCTGCTTCAAGGCTTGCGGATGCACGCGAAAATGCCGCAAATGATTTGCTTAATGTGGGTCGAGTAAACAGAGCGCTGGTAACAAACCCGTCGTTTCCTGCTCATGTGGCACGTGTAGATGAAGTTCCAAAGATCTCAACTTGTTCAGCACAATCTTTTGCGGTTGCTGCACCTTTTCCGAACGAGACAGCGTTGCCGTGGCGGATGCGTGCATCGCTGCCTGTCACCAGCTCGCCTGCTGCAGAAAAGGCTGCTCGTATGGATGAGGTCAACACAAGCTCTGTGGCGTACCCAGGAGGTGCTGTTCTTCCAGCTCTCATGACTAAATTGTCTGACGTGGAGCGAATTCTTTATACATTGCTGCCTCCTAGGCGCACCGTGTGTAAGGAGACAGGAAATACATTTATGGAGTTTGTCTCTACGGAGCCGTCATCTCGTATAGAGGTGGCGGAGCTACATGAGCAGTTGGTCAACCTGCTGAAGCAGCGACGTGCTCGGGATAGTGGTATATGCCCGATTAGACGTGAAATTTATGCAGAGGTCTTTGATGAACTTATTAGGCAGGTAACGCTGGAGGAGCCAACGCGAGGCATTCTGCTGCTGCGTGTTCGTGATGAGTTGTACCAGACCTTGGCAGCCCACCGTTCTCTCGTGGAGCGAGCCATGTATTTTGCCTCCAAGCAGCGGGAGGAGTCTGATGAGGGTGTAGCGCAGCTCAAACAGCGTATCAAGGAATTGGAGGAGGTACGATTGGAACTATTGATGAAGCGAAAGGCGGCGCAGATGCGGGAGAACCAATTGCTGCACACCATTGAACAGGAGAACAATGCCCGCAGCAAGGTCCAGCAAGATGAATTGGGGTACTTCCGTCGATCCAACCGCCAGTTGGCGCAGCGTATTAAAACCGAGACAGAGCGCACAAATGCACAGGGAGTGGTTATTCCCGCCGTTCTACTGGACGGTGAGGTAACACAGATTAAACCTCCAGTGACCACGTAAATGCCACAACAACGTCAACAAAAAAAAAAAACAGGTCTTTTTCAGTGTGGATCAAACTTGGATTTTTTTTTTTTTTTTTGGTAGGGGGGTGTTTTATTCTTTTCCTGTGTGTGTATGTAAGTCAAGGTGTACCTTTTGTGGCGTCGGACCTGAAGTGGGTGGGCTATTGATGTACCTATTGATATAGACATACACTAACGCATGATTCTTTTTCTCTTGCTAGATACGTATCTATGTACATATGCCTGTGTAGGTGCCAAAACCCAAAGAGAAGTTGTGACGAGAAGAAGGTGGAAATCTCTTGAATTAAATCAAGCCTTTTGACATGTTGTTGTTTTTTTCCTCCTTTGATATTATCGCATTGAATTCCCACTTTTGCTTAAAAAAAATATTCTTTACCACTCTTCCTGCAGTAGTTGGAAGGACAAAATACATACGTACATACAAGTGAATGAAGTCCGATGTATCTATTGGGGACAACTGGAGGTATGGTGCTTCAACGAAGGTCCCCACTTCTACTGAGGAGAATGAGGTAAAGAAGCTGTTGCAACACTGCAGGAAACCATGGTTCTATTGCTACCCGCGAGCACGTGCTCACTCATCTCTTCTTGCATACTATCGAGCAATGGGAGGTGATGAAGTGTTGCTGCATCAACGCCTTTGCCGCGTCGCCTCTCGTGAGATATTGTCGCTAGTCACATCGTCACAGATCACCACAGAAACGGACAACACGCACAACTCCAAGCGGAGGGACGCTCCCTTGAATGTGCGTCTCGTTCAGCGTGTATATCCATCTAGTCAGATGCCTCTTATCAGCGAGAGTACTGTCAGTATGGTGGAGGCGGTGTTGAGTCATTTGCAGCTGCCAGAAGGAATCACTGTATTCCTGCCAGGTTTGCTGTTGTACCCATACTACCACTTGCTGGAACTTTTTGATGCATGGAAGTTGCGTGTCATTGGTTACGATGTTGATTATGTAACGATGCGTGTGGGGGAGGATGACTTTCGAAAAAAAATGCGGGGAATTGCTCTCCATGGTTATTGTGACAGGAATTCAAGACAAAAGAATTTTAACTGTGGTAGGGAGTACTCTGCAATTGTTTTGCTTACAGGGCTTGGCGCACGCTTCTTGGCGAATGCCGAAAACATTGTAAATATCGCACGTAAAGAGTCCCGTGTTTTGACGCTGGAGCTGCATCCCGTCACAGCGGCTTCATTTTGGCCGGAGTTTGACGGCACAGGGCGGGCTGACGTGCACATCACGTGTATGGACACCGCCGGAGAAATTGGCGGCGCAATCGCATTTAGCAGAGATCCTCTGCTTGCGAGAGGTATTTTGACGCGCCTGGAAGAGCGGCCTTTGGCTGCCGCGCGAAAGTGGTGGGTTGCACTTGCGCGTCACTTTGCTCACGAGATGGTGTCAGATGGCATGAGCTTCCAGCTTGCGCTATGTGCGATGCGGTGGAGGTCTCTCATAGCGAAGAAGATTCGGCCGGAGAAACAGAAGCTAACTGCGAAGGAGGCACAGGTGCACGGGGCAGCGAGGGGGGATGGGCGTGGCACCGTTGCGCGGGCCGACCGCATCTTTGAGTTTCTCATGGCCTCACAAGTGGAAGCTGCCCGTAGCGGCGCAACAAGCCATGAAAAGAATAACATGAGTGCAGGAGGTAAGAAGAAGAAGGATGATAATAATAATAGTGGTCAAGGCAGCCCGATGCCGATGTCAAGTGTTGAATCTCCTAATTCAGCTTTTTTTCGGCCTCACCGTGGACTTCTTCTTTGGATGATAACCGCCATCACCTCAATGCAGCAACGCGCTGAGGCAGACTGCATCTCTCTCTGGGAATTTCTCAGCCGTCTGCGTAACGATGTGGAGGTTGTTTCGGCTGGGGAGCCGACGACCCCGCGGCGCTGTGTTGCAAGTCACTCCGACAGTTTGCTACTTCGCGTTCGGGAACCCGAGGTGGCAGCACGGGCGTTGCGCACCGTGGGGTTTGACGCCGTCCCCGCTGTTACTCGCGTCTGGGACCGTGGCAACAAGACGGGCGAGGTATGGAAACCAGTGATGCCGACGCTGCGTGAAATCGTTATTCTTTCTGACTGCCCGCAGAGCACCGAACTCGCAAAGCACGCTCTTTTCCTACCGCTGTACAGGGAGATGCGGTGGAAAAACCGACAGAAGCTTCACCATGTGATGCAGAAAACATTTCCCGCATCACTGTTTTGTAGCCCCAGTGCGCACTTCCAACAGCATGTGATGAACACACCCTCCCAACACGCCTACCACTCGACGGAGGTAGAGGCACTACTGCGGTCATGGAGGCAATCTTGTAAAGACGTGAACGTCCTTTTTTGCAAATCCGCAGCCCCTTCTTCTTTGGCGCTTGTGGGGCCTGTTCCTGGCTACTTGCTCTCAAGCTCTGAAAGAGAGATAGAGATAGAGGAAGAACAGTGCTCTC
>NW_021706305.1:0-8850 GCF_003719475.1 Trypanosoma rangeli
ACGCGTCATGCCCGGCCTGCGCGGCACACCAGCAGGGATAACAACGAGTTCGACGCCGTCAAGGGCCTTGCTGAGGTCCTCCTTGGCGTAGCCCGTCACCTTGGCGGGAGAACAGATGTGGGAAAGGTCTGCAGCAACGCCAGGCGCACCGCGAACATCGTAGCAGCTGATTGCAGACACCAAAGGATTGTTCTTCATCAAGAGGGCAAGGGGCTGGCCAATGCCACCAGCGGCACCAAGGACGGCAACCTTGCTGAGGCAGGCGGCAGAAGTGCGCATCATCGCTCGTACTTTCTGTGTATTACTTGATCGTGTGTTGTTGTTGTTGTGTTTTGGCTTGTTTTGTCGGGAACTGCAATTCCGGGCAGCCCAAAAACATGACGAGAGGAAAACGTGAAAGAAAAAGATCGTACGTTTCAAAAGGCAGCATTTATGATGTGGCAGTGGAAACGAGTCGAATGAGCATCGGACACTGGCAAGTAAAATAGAACGGACCCACACTCACAAAGAAAAGAGGAAAAAAGAGGCGAGTGTAAGGAAGCATGGAGGAAGAGGTCCAATGAGGTAAAGAGAGAAAGAAGTTGCCGATAACATCCACCACGAAGGTGCGATTTCCACTGTCCAGCTAGCCGGTAAGAAGCATCCGGAGCGAGTAGAACGCCCATGCATACAAACTACGGAAAAATGGAATGGTCGACAGAGACCCTAAACAAGGCAAAACATCATTTTTGTTATGTGGCAGCCTTCGGCCCCTCAATATCAATTGCAGCGACCTAACTGAATATACCTTTGTTTAACGTTAAGATCCTCAACTCCCGGGACCACGTGCCATCATCGTTACAATCGCACCGCTTGTCCAAAACAGTGGTTTAGCTGAGAATGATCGCTCGTGATCGTTAGTGTGTGCACCATAAAAGCAGCAGTGACGTACGTTTTCAACGGAAATTATTGGAGTTATCAACGCACCCACCCATGCCTTGGTTCTGCACAAACTTACACAGATTGACACGACGAAGAATATTTAGACAAACAAAAACACAAAACGAAAAAAAAAAAAACAACCAATAGGAGTAAATAAAGTGTACGGAAAAAGTAGGCTTCCGGCTCTGACGCTAGCTCTTTCGGTTATCCATTTCCGCACAGACGGTGATGCGCATGCATCACCTCTTACTTCCCTACCCCCACTGCAAGTAAAGAGGGATAAAAAAAACAACAACAACAACAATTGCGCCGACAGAAAAAAAAAAAAACAACAACAACAACAACTTGCACCTGCAACCAAACCTTCTGTGGTCCACAGACACACAGAGAGAAAGAAAATAAAACAATGGAAGGCAAGACACGGTCCCTAATCGCCAAGTCATTTGTCCTCTTTCTTTAATGATTAGACTTTGATGTTGTTGGAGAAGACGTACATGTATACATATATCTATATATATATATATATAGATATATATATATACATACATATATATATATATAGAAAGATGGGAGGGGGGTGTTGGGGGGTTGGCTTTTACTTATAAGTAGATGAACACACATCTCTTCTTTCAACAAATTATTTTAGCCCTAGGCGAATGGCAACAGGGTCGAGAATGGCCATGATTGATTTGCGCACTGCCTCAACAGGACGATTGGCATCGAGACGTTCAAAAACTCCTTTTTCCTTGTAATGCAGAATCAAGGGTTCATTTTCCTTACGGTAAGTCTCAAGGCGCTTCTTTACAACTTCCTTGGTGTCGTCTGCGCGCTGGGTTAGGGGTTCACCAGTCACATCGTCTCTGCCTTGTACCTTTGGCGGGAGAAATGTTTCGTGATAGGTGCGACCGCTAGGACGGTGCAGCCAGCGACCGCTGGTACGTGCAACTATAACCTCGTCAGGGGCGTCAAATAGTATGACCTTGTCAACTTTTTCGCCTGCTTCCTCCATTAGCTCCGCCTGCCGTAGCGTGCGAGGATAACCATCGACAACGTAACCGTACTTACACTCGGGCTTCGCAATGCTCTCCTTCAGTATGCCAAAGACAATATCATCCGACACGAGCCCACCCGCATCCATTGTGGCTTTTGCCTTCATTCCGTATGAGGTCTTCTTTGCAACGGCATCACGAAGCATGTCGCCAGTTGACAGGTGGCAGACTCCGTAGCGCTGGGTTATAAAAGGACTCTGTGTCCCCTTCCCGCAGCCGGGTGCCCCCATCAAGACAAACTTCATGGTGTAGGTGTTGTGCGCGTGGCTTGCTTATTCTGCAGAGAAAGATGGGTAGGAAGCCAAGGAGGAAAATCCAGTGAAAGGCGCAGATGAAATCATCACAATGGTCACACGCAAAAACAAAAACAAATAATAGTAAGCGTCATGCATGAAGAGTTTTCATACACACACACACACACACCGCAGTGAGGGCGGGGCCTGCCTGATGTGAATGCGTGCCTCCCACCGACGAGCAAACAATAGGCATTAACAATTCAGAAGGATAACGACTCACACAGGGAGATGGAATAGAAAAATAGGGACTCCACTCTTCTTGTCATCGTAGTCTTTTTTTTCCCGTTTCCTTCTTTAATTGCTTTCATGTAATCAAGTGCGATTCACCTGTTCAAGCGCAACAATAGAAACCAATTAACAACAACAAAAAAAAAAGAACGACGCGCCTCTCCCCATCTTCCTTTAACCTTTCCTACACCTACACCTACACCTGCTCCTCCATCTCCTCCTCATACTCCTGCGGTTGTACCCCTCCAAGTACCACAGAGCCGTAGCGTCTCAGCAGTTCCTCTGGAGGAAGTGGTGGAAAAAGCAGATGACGTATCTGAGTCAACCTCTCGTACTTTGGGTACCCACACTCGTTCACGGGAAGGACTACTGCTTTTACTCCCATCACCTGCTCCTCTTTCCCCGTCGACCAGCGCACCGCAAGACAGCGATGATGACAATCATTGCTGTAACAACGGAGCTTGATTGACGCGTACGTCAGATATAACTGCGGATACGTCCCACGATGCGCACGACCTTGATTCAGGCAATACCTTGACACTTTTTGTTGCACATAATAAGCCCGAATACCATCCTGGTACTGCACACTCACCCGATCCCCCATGATAGGGGGCGTCACCCCACACCGATTGCTTCTAGCTTCATGATTATCTTTAACCATAATCCCACCTCCACCACAACCATTGTATGCGGCGCACAGGCAGCGAAAAACTTCCGCCACAAGTTCCTTCACATGCTTATCATGCACAGGTATACGAACACCATCACGGTGTGGAGGCCTCGGCACCGCAAAGGGGTCACAACATTTTTCCACACTTCGTTCCTCACCTGTGTTCTGTTCAAACGCAATGAGACGAAGCGAACCGGCATCCGACTCCGCATCCATTCCTATGGGAGCCTTGTCTCGTTGAATCGCAGCAAGGTCAAACACGGCAGATACAAAATTTTGGCGATACCTTTCATCAATTTCACTCGCGATTGGGAGACATGGCACATACTTGGACAAGAAATCAAAAAGATCCTTATTGCCAATCGCAGTCTTACCCGGTATTACGGGTAACAAAAACCTGAATAGAAAAAAAAGCTTTGTAATCATGCGGTGCTGATGCTGTCGATGTGCTGATGAAGCGACCTGATGTAAGAAAGAAAGATCTATATGCTGCACCACTAAAGGAGCCACCGCGCCGACGTCAACCTCAGGGACAAAAATTGACTGTGAAAACTGAGAAACAGCCAAACGCATTAGGTCAAGCCCCGCAGCGTCTACAGGACAAAGCCCGGTAGAAGATAGGGCCTTCACATTATACGGCAACCTAAACGCCCGCCAACGCGTGTAGACACCAAAGTCAATGCACTGCCGCAGCATACGGTAACGGCAAACCGAGTTGGAATTTTCAGTCGATGAAAGAGCCACATCCAGTTCTTCTCGAACCCGCAACATGAACTTATGTAGCTCCCTCACATTGGCAAATGCAGTATTGCTATCCAGACGAAAATGAACATGAAAACTTAGCTTGCTCTCTCGGGAGCTAATCAAAGGACTAGTTTCCTCTTCTTCTTGTCCCACCTCCGCCATACCCTCGCTCCCAGCACGCCTACTCGTGTTCATATCGTTCTGTACAATCACGGAGCTCGTCAGCACCACGCACTCCCGCAGTTTGGACCCTGTTTCTGCCTCCACTTTATCCCGCAGAAACCGTAATATTTGACCCAGGCAGTCTTCAACAGAAGCCGTTGTCGCCTCTGACACCGGTAAAGGACTTGGCCCATGTCTCTCCCCTGCGTCAAATTCTGTCTCTTCTCCCTTCTTCTCCTTCAACCATGGAAATGGTATAGGACAGTCGATATCAAAGAATGGGTCCACTGCGGCGTTTTCGTCCACCAAAACGTAGAGGTTACGCTGGTGGCACATCGGGATTGCGTCAACAAAAGAAGCCAACTCTTGCCGAGGTAGCGTGTTAAACATCTTCCCTCCAGATCCACTACGATTGTCTGCCGCAATGACAAGGGCACCGTGATCAACCACATAGCGTCGGTTCGAGATAGCATCTAGTCTTGTGTGGTAGAATGAGCGGGGGATGCTGTTTGGGTCGGGGCGTTTTACTGTTCCTGTGGCCAGCAACAAAGAGGTGGAAGGCACTGCTGGGTGGACTGCCGCCTGCTCTCGAGAATCAGGGGTTTGAAACAACGTGTGATGTTGCGATGCAGCGCGCCAATACTGATCTGCCAGCACTGCCACCGCCCCAAAGCAGCTATTTAACACCGACATCACGGCGTCATCAAGAGTGCCCGCCTGTGGCAGGGGCGAGTCCGAGCGAATGTGCAACACACCGGCACTTGGACCTGTCAAGGCAAATATAGCGTTTACGGAGGTTCCCTTCGTCTCATGGCGTGGAGCCTTTGTGCGGGGCTCCATCAGCCCACAACGCCCCCTGCAGGAAGCGAAGGCAAGGAGGGGACTCCGTGACACGCCCACAGTTGCGATACAGAAACGATAAGAATCAAAAAAGGTGTGGAAAGTACCAAAGGAAGGTCAAAAAAAAAAAAAAGAACGAACAAAGTTCAAAAAAGTAACAACTCATTCTAAACTCAAAAAATATAACCACGAACGAGATTAAGTAATTCTCGTTTCGCCGGAAGAGAAATGACCATGGGACTGATGAATAAAAAAAGTATATATATATATATATATATATATCAATGCCACGCATGATTTCGATGCATTGACAAAAGACGAAGCGACTGCTCAATATCTGTCATAGCCATGTCGCTCCGACGAATACAGTCCAAAAGAGCTAAGGAGTGTGGAGAATAGCTGTCGATGTCCCTATTGAACTTGACACTTGTTAACACCAAAGACACGAGATCCATCCTCGCCTGAAGACGCCCTTCTAGAATAAGCTCACGCAAGACCTCTTGTAATTCTCCAAGTGGGATAGACAACTGAACCGCCGCCTTCCTCATGTCAAGACGTAAAAACGCATTGGCGTATCCCAAGACGACTGACTGTACGACCAAACGGTGGAGAACCTCACTATGCTTGCAAGCAAAAATATCGGTTTTTAAAAATGAAAAGTTCAGCACGGAGGCAACATCGAAAAATACTCCCCATTTGGCTAGTTGTAAGGCCTGAACGAGTGCACTGGCGTCAGGCACATCCTCCCAAAGAGACATAATGTCCATTCGGGTAACCAACTCGAGTGCCTCCGCGCGTGGCAACGCCGCAATGGCAGAAAATAACACCATCACCCCCAACTGTGGCCCTGAAGTAATCGACGCCTCGACAAGTTGTCGCAGATTGTGACCTCCCGAGAAGGGCCCAAGGGCGTTAACGGCACCGCCGATAGACGCGGCAACTTGCAAATGATTCCTTTTTTTGTTGAACTCCTCAACGGCAGGGGACCACCCCGCGACTCGTAGGCCTTTCTCTGTGAAGACGCAAGCAAAACCGTAAAAATTTTGATCCACAAACATACATAAACTTCGCGCAATTGAGAAAAAAAGCATGTACTCCTCCATTTCAGAAATCATATTCTCCACGCTTCGCTGCTGTGGTGCCAAAGGCGATGGACCACAACCCTGTACCTGCAAGAGGTACTCCGCAGCTTGTGTCATAAGGGTGGCTGTAGCGGTCCCAACAAGGCCCCGGACCGCCTCCAGATTACCTGCACCCAGCCAAAGCTCCACGCTGCGCCGGATAACCTCCAACTGAACAAGGACGGATTCCACCCGATTCAAAATAACACTTGCTTGATGCAGGGATGAGGCCAATACTGAAAGACGACTCATGGCCTTACTCATTGCCCCGTAGTCACGCAGATCCGCGTAAGCTTCCACCACCCGCATCTGATCACGTACTTCACGTAGTTCTTTCGATTCTAAACGGCCTCGTTTCATTGTCACCAAAGGAGTTTGATGCGATTCACCAACAACATCCTCGATAAATGGCAATTCCACGCACGATGCGGCAGACTGCAAGACAGCTTCTGCACGTGCACATACCGAAGCTTCTTGCGCTGCAGAAATCACACAATCCTCCGCAGGCCAATCAGGATGCTCCTCACAGGAACGACGAAACTGATCAATCTCACATACACTAAAGCCACTCGTAAGGTACTCCACTGCAGCCGACAAAAACCGACGGCGCGTGTCTGGGCAAAGTTGCACGTTCGCATCAAGACCAAAGAGAATGTGCGTCACACGATTGTAACGTTGCTGCTTTGGAGCGCTTTCAACAAGAAGTCCGATAGAAAGCTCCATACAGCAGTTCCTCTTGCTCCCCTCACTCCTTCCCCAACAATAGCAAGAACAAAAAATGGAGTTTGAACCCCCTCTAACTTCAGAAGGAGGACAAAAAAAAATGGATACCACGCTCTTCTCCAATAAAGAATTCTGGTTCTTGCAGCCGCCAGCAGCTCCAATCAAGAAACTAGGAGAAAAGGAAAAACAAGTGCAGTACGGCTACCAAAGCAATAAAGAAGCCTGCAGAAAAAAAAAAAAAAAAGAGCCTAGCGTTCTAAATATCGCTGACCACATTTTATGCCTGCAATCACCACCAATACCTGGGGTATGGAGAACGACTACATAGCGAATTGTTCAATATCCACGCGCACAAAAACAAGACAATACAACCAAGAAGAGCGGGCAACAAGACAAATAAAAATCCTTGATCATGATAATGCGCATTAAGTGGTGCAAGAGCTGCCGACACACATGTCGCACTCGCAGGAGGATGAAATGTATTCGTTACGCACAAGAGCACAAGGTGTAGGCCAACCACTACGGCTGCTGCACATTTAAATCCAAACGCTTCGCTAGGTAAAAACTGAAAAATATTCGCAAACAAAACCCCAATAATGGCTGCCGTGATGTGAGAAAAAAATAATGCACGGGGCTGTGCCACCGGAGCGCCAGGAACACTGAAAAGGATAGTGGCACTGGCGCCAAAAGAGGGAAGAAAAATGCTCAGGTGAGTTAGATGTAAATGAAGCACGTAAAACTCGATGAGCGCCAATACAACCATCGCAACACAGGTAAAAACAAAGGTCACCAATAAATCCCACGAAGGAAAAAACCAAACATTTTCTTAGATCGATCGTAGCCTGTTAGTCGAGACCAATACCACCGCGGAAATTCATGCAGCGGTGGCCACAGTCCTAAAATTGCCTTCAATAAAGAAGATGCGTTCGGCGTCTCGTTCCCAGTGCCTCCGTAAGGTGCATGTTCCTCAACGGGTGTTACGTGCCCATGCACGTCAGAACCTTGGGCCCGTGCGCCAATGGAGGGAGAAGTATCTCTAGGGAGGTACGCGGCCTCGGCTCGAAGCACGGTTTGCAATGAATGCTGCACCTGTCCTTCATCAGGATTGTGGCTGATCCCCAAACCTTCACCGTCTGCCCTGACAATCCCAGTGGAACTTGGGCTCCGCATCCCCCAATTGCCCACAGTATAGCCGTGAATACGCTACCTACACGCCTTTGGCTGACAAAACGTTAGTTCCTCTTACAAAACCTTTATAGCACAATAAATTTGAATAAAATGTGAAACACAATTGGTGAATTGGGGAGTTGTAACGCTGAAACGCCCAGCACTGTGCTTCTTTTCTCACAGCATCACCGCAATTCATGCATACAACAGTAGAGAACCAGCAGGAACCAAAACCAACGGTATATATATATATATATATATAACGTGCGTACAATATTGTAAAGAATTCCTCTGCGCGGTCATCCTCGTCAACACATCCTCCCTCAGTTTGAAACAAAAAGAAGATGCAAGACCTGCTGCGTGGCACCTTAAACCTGTTACAAAAAAATAGATACACATGTCCTATTATTGCCACACCCACTGCCACCATGTGAATATAGTGACGGCAGCCAAAATATAAAAACAAATAAAAAACCTTTGCTATTACATTCTCTCTCTTTGTTTATTGAAGGAAAGGCATAACGAAAAACCAAAAATTAAAATTAAATATACAAACTTACCCCCAGCCCAGCAGACATGCATCCATCTTTCTGGTTGCCAGAAGAGGGAATGCGACCAGGCGTATTAGTTAATTCATCACATTTGTAAAGGCAGGGGGTACGGCTAGGCGTGGGAGCAGGCACGCACCTCTCCAGGGACGAGGCCACCATCGGCCAACTCCACACCGCACGGAGACGCAAAGACGGAGACGGAGACGGAGCTCCTCAATTGAACTTTTGGCTCCAATGAGGCCTCCAAGCGGCAGTGCAGTCGTTGTGTCCCCTCACTGCCTGACGAGGGCGAGGACAACCGTGGCGGCGCTCTGGTTGAGGTTCCAGGCGTTTTCGGTCGAACGGACGACGCGTTGGAGGCCGCCGCAGAACGAACTC
>NW_021706304.1:0-4882 GCF_003719475.1 Trypanosoma rangeli
TTTTGATTTTGTTACTATTCCCTAACAAAGAGAAAAAAAAATAAGGAAGCCTGAAGTTATTCTATTAGCAGCCCATGGAAAGAACGTGTGAAGGGAGTGGGCTCTGTTGAGGACGGCGCGTCTTCTTGAACCCGCATATTTATCTCTTGATTGCTTGTGTTGCGATTGCAGCGATACCACTGCGGGAGATGGTGAGTCCAGCTCTTTTTTTGCATGTGCCATCACCCCTCAGCTCCCTGCGTATGTCCTCCACGCAGAGCAGTCTGGCGACTGCGGGGATCCACGTAGTGCCACTTCGTCAGGTTACTACGGCGGGCCCTGTTATTATTGCGTACGTTTTTTTTTTTGGGGGGGATTTGTTTGTTTGTGGGTGCCTGTAATTGTTGGGTAAATTTTGTCCTCAGTGAGAGATGCGGGGCGCACTGAAGCCCACCGTGATCGCTCCTTTTTGTGGGAGGAGGGGGACTGTCATGGTTTTTCCCAGGCACAATTTTCTATTGCTTCTTTTTTATTTTAATTTTTCTGTTGGCGTGCGTACAAAGGGAGAGTGAGTGGAACTAGTGTGTGTTTTGTGTCTGCTGTTCCTCTTCAAGTAAGAGAATACACCGCAAGATTGTGTAGGTCTTTTTGCTTCCAGGCACACGAACAACCCGGTGGGCGTTGAGAAAAAGGAATAGAAAAGTTTGGACAAAAAACAGTCGGGCGTATTGTGGAGGAAACTGTCAAACCACACAGACACACACTAAACACAAAAAAAGCACACAAACAGACGAGCAAAGGCAAGCACGGCAAGTACATCAGCGTACCAGGCGTGTATATATCTGTTTTGTCTGCAGTACGTATTTTGTCTACAAACTAAGAAGAGGTGGAAAGGGGAAAGAATTTGCAGCCATTATATTATATATACATATATATATAATAAAGGAAAGCGCCATTTTTGTGGTAGGTGCAGGCTTTTGGCGAGCCAAAACACACATTCTAGGAGGCTCTTACAAATCAAAGTAGAAAGAGGAGGAGGAGGAGGAGGAGGTGTATTACATAGTTTACACGACGATTTATTTTGTAGCTATTTCCTTCTCTTGTTTGCTTGTATTTACCAGCCTGTGGCCTCGGTTCTTGCCTTGCTCAGTAAACGTTAAAACTGCAAACAACGAGGTTAAACAAGCAAGGGTAACTTGGCGATGTTGTTCTCGAGGTTTTTGTTGGCGCCAGTCCATCTGGTGGAGTGTCCACGCGACGCGATGCAGGGGATCCCTCACTTTATTCCAACAGCGCACAAGGTCCGTTATTTGAATGCGCTCTTGAAGTGTGGGTTTCATACAATTGATTGTGCCTCATTTGTCTCTGCGCGGGCCGTGCCGCAGATGCGAGATAGTGCGGAAGTGCTTGCCGGCTGCAACCGTGCACTCCTAATGGGCGGAAATGCCCCAAAGCTTTTAGTCGTGGTTGCATCTCAGGCAGGGTTTAAGCGGGCAATTGAAACGCCTATTCTGAGCGTCATTGGGTACCCACTCTCCTGCTGTGAAAGGTTTCAACAACTCAATACGAAGAAGAGCATTGCGGAGGCTCTGGACGATGTTAGGCACATGCAGAATGTTGTGCTAGATGCGAATGCTGCGATACAATCCAGCATTGGACTTCCATTGGGCGTCACCAAGAAGAAGGAAATGGTTGTTTACCTTTCTATGGCGTTTGGTAACCCATATAGAGAACATTACAGTCCAGAAGTTGTGGAGAGGCTTGCTTCAGAGTTGGCTTCTATTGGAGTGCGCAGAATCAGTCTTGCTGATACCGTTGGTGTCTCAGAGCCGCAGATGACGTATGATCTTTTTAAACGATTGCAAAAGAAGTTTCCTGAAATTTCTTTTGGTGCACACTTTCACAGTGATACAGCAACATCCAAAGAAAAGATAAATGCGGCGTTGGATGCGGGATGCAAGCTATTTGACAGTGCACTTGGGGGCATGGGGGGCTGTCCGTTTGCAAGGAAGAACGACCTTGTTGGTAATGTGGCGACGGAAACTGTGCTGCAGGTACTAGAAGAGCGCAACCTCCTACCTGCAGCGATTGACCGCAAACAAATAAAAGAGTGTATCCTTCTTAAGCAACACATATTTGGAGTCACGGTGAAGGACATGCTGTTGTCACAGAGCCTTCGTGATGAAAAGTGTTTTGCACAACTGTGTCAGGAACACTTTAAATTGTACGATGCCGATGACAATGGAATGCTGGACTACGACGGTTTCCGCTCAAGCATGCTTGGGGTCTTTGAAGAGTTGGGCTGTGAGGCACCCAGCGAGGAAAAAATCCGCTCAAGCTTTCACAAAATTGACCTGCAGAAGCTTGGGAGCATCACAGTTGACGCCTATATGATGGGTGCTAGACGACTTCTTTTGAAGCGACTGAGTTTTTTTCCCAAATCGAAGTCTGATAAGAGTTGCGGTTATCACCAACCCCTTGCCGCCTAGGGCCAAACACCAAGTACTGGTCCGTACGAGGAAATGAGGGAAACTCAAATAAATACACATACGAAAAAAAAAGAAGGGCTAAACTAAACATTGAATAAAATATCTTTGCTTTTTGTTTTTGCTTCTTTTTGATTTTGTAAAGTGGGTTCTCTTTTGTTTTTGCGTGTGTATTTTACACGCCCCATCGTTGCTTTTTTTTTTGTTGTGTGTGTGTGTGTGTGTTTTATTTGGATTCCTTTATCACACGCTTTGCTGTTTCTATTATCCTTTGTGTAATGACAGGGATGCATACAATTTATATCTTTCCCTTTCGGGGCGGGGAGAAAGTGCAATTGGAAAAAGCGGACTTAAGGGGACTATTCTTTTTTCTTCCAAGTTGCATGAGCACTAGTTCTACTTTCGCTTTTCTTGTTGTGGTGGAGGTGGGAAGTAGCAGAAGGAGCTGCTTGCGAGTGTTTTTTCTCTTTCTTATTTGCGTGAACCCACGCGTACACTCATATATGTATGTCCATGCATATGTGCACCCGTATTGTGTATATCTATGTGTGTGTGTATATATATATATACAAGTAGATATATCTACTTATAATGGTGTTGCTTGTTTTTTTTTATTTTTGTAGGGAGGGGGGACAGCAGCGTCGATGCCGCCTCCCACGTAATCAATTTTATCATCAATACCCTTCACTGTATTATTTTGCCCCATGGGCGTTGGTGGGTTTTTATTTGGTGTGTGTGCGTGTGTGCTACGGATAATAGACGATGCCAACGTTATTGAGGGAACAACACAAAAACGACCTTGAAGAAAAAAATGAGAGAAAGTGAGAGACACCTGCGTAAAGGAAAATCAATTCACGGTACCGAATCCACCAAGTTGTGACGAGCTGTAGAGAAGGTAAATGAAACTTTTTGGATTCATGTGTTTGACATCTTTTTTTTTTTTTACTATTTATTTACGTTTGTTTGTTTGTTCTGCTTGCTTGCTGTTGTTTTTAGGACTGCTCTTGTCTCTCCTTTCTTCCTACTTTATTGCTTGTCTTTGCTTCCTCTACGCTGCAGGCACCGCACAGAGCTAATGGTATTGGGTGTTTGGGGTGCAGGAAGCAGCAAATGTTGGTGAAATCGGTGTAATTTTTTAATTTTTTTCCTTCATACCCTCGCCTCTTTTTGTATCTTTTTTTATATATATACGTTGACTTGTATGTGCGTGTGCATGTGCGAGTGCCTTTTTATGTCGTTTATGTCCTGCTGGCCGTCAGGCGTGAGGATAAGAAGGCTGTAATGAAATATTGACCTCTCAGGTGGGTTTTTTTTTGTTGCCACATTACTTTTGGTTCTTCTTTTTTGTTGTTGCATTGTCTTTGTGAAATGTATTGTTTTCTGCAGATTGACGTGTCAACCTCTTTACGCATACCTTTTGTGGCGACTCACTCACTTTGCATGTGCGCGTGTTTGCTGAGGCGTTGACTGGCTCTGCACACATCTACACCATTAGGTTCTCTTCTTAGAGGTGAAGTGAGGCGACGTGTGCTCTGCGTGGCAAAACAAAAAAAAAAAAAAAGCCTTTTAAAAAGGAAGGGGGAGGAATGAAGAACATTGCCGTCAAAAGGATTAGCAAGGATCTTAGGCTCCTTGTTGAGGATGTTCACGCATGTAGTGAAGCCAAGAGCACTCATGGTACAGAATCTGCTGTTATTGTTGCTGTTGATGCGGATAGCACCTATACCTGGACGCTGAAAGTGAAAGCTCCCACTGATAGCATCTACGGTGGCGCTGACAGCGTATACCAACTTTCGGTACTTTTTTCCGAAGACTATCCACATGAGCCACCAATGGTGCGTTTTGTTACCGCAATATACAGCCCCTTGGTGACAAAAGAAGGCGGAATTTGTGATCGGATGGTTCGCATCAACTGGACTCCTGACCAACATGTCTCTGACGCCATACATCTTGTCTTGGATAGCGTGTTTTCTCAATACAAGAACTGCCATGAAAATGATGTCTACCCTGAGGCACGTTATTGTTTAGATAATTATCCACAGGAATTTGCTGAAAGAGTACGGCGGGGTCATTGATTGCCTCGTGCATTAAACGCGATGAACTCTGTTGGAGGTTTTTTTTTATTTGCTTGTATGATTGCTCATATGTGTGCATATGTGCTTTTGTTTGCTTCTTTTGCATAGGTATACATATATTGGGTTTATTTGTTGGTATTTGTCCAACAACACAGTGCGTGCCACCCAACTGTGGATAAAGTTTATATATATATATATATATATGAGAATGAATGTTTGAAGGGCAGTGATGACTTTATTATTTCCTGGCGGCAGGCTTCTCCGCACGTGTTGCTTCTGTTGTTGAAGAGGCACTTCCTGTTCTTTACACACACACACACACACACACACACACACACACAC
>NW_021706304.1:4907-8855 GCF_003719475.1 Trypanosoma rangeli
CGTTTACTACACACACACACACACACACACACACACACACAACTGTGTAGCACAACATGCGCCGGGTGCCTCAAACTTCAGGCATAACGTATTGTGGTGGATACGTGCCTCCGATTCATGTTGGCATTCGTCGTGTGATTCAGTCCAGCCAGAGTAAGGGCCTGCGGAGTGTTCTGGATCAGTACGAGGATTTTAGACTGGTGCAGCAACTCCGCAAGAACGGGCAGGGTAATTACTACCGTTACCAGCAGAGGCTGTGGTCATCGACAGAGGCGTTGGAGCGTTCCATGACCGAGCGGCTCTACAGCTCCACAGAGCGTTCACCACTAGCGCTGCTACCGCAACCAAAACGGGCAGGTTCTAATCGCACGTTTATCCTCGAAGGGCATGGTGCAACGGCGCTGCTAGAAGCCACAGAAGCGACGCTCGCTCAGAATGCTGAAGAAACAGCAGATGAAAGCGTAATATCAAATACTCCTTTGAATAACATGGAGGAATTGCTCGCTGAGCAGCTGTGTGCCGACTATCAAAAGGGCATTGGAAGTAAGATCATTACTGAAACTGATTTAGAGGGCACGGTGATGGAATCTCTTCGTGAGCGTACTAGACACGTTATTGAAGAGGACCTTGCGGTTAACGCTTTGGTATCCTCATCTTCGTCATCCTTGCCTGCAGCATGGAATTCGCGTCGCAAGTTGCCGTCAGCAAAGGACGAGGGAGGTGTGGCGTGGTTTTCTCTTGGATTGGACCCGGTTCTGAGTGACAGGGCGCTCGCCAAGTACGGCCCAGCACCTACACGTCTTCAGTGCCGTCTGCTTTTGGCGCTTCTACACGAGGATCACAATGATGTTCTCTTTAATGGGGTAACAGGAAGTGGCAAGACAAGTGGGCTCCTTCTTGCCTTACTGCAGTGTGTTCGATCCGAAGCAGTGGGTCTCAACGTATTTGTGGCAAAAGACATGCTGACGGCATTGCATGCACACAGTCAGCTTCGAGCAATTTGTGGTTCCTTGGGAGGGACAGTGGTGGACCGTCCGCGGGATGATTGGTCGTGGATGTATCTAGGGGCCCATCGAGATGGTTATGAGACGTACTACCGCGCGCTTCAGCGTTCATTGCAGAGTGATCATGGTCCAGTGCGCATCTTCATTACAACCGCAGACACCATGTGTGAGTTGTTGTTTGAAAAAAAGATGGAGTTTGAGGCCTTTGGTTACTTGAGACGTGTGTACGTCGATGATGTTGGCGTACAAATACCCATGCTGCCACCTAGTGCTCCAGTGACGAAGGTGCGGGAACGTTTGAGGAATCCACTAGCTTGCGAGTTGCTCGTGGGAACACTGCATCAACTTCCAGGGCCGCACATTCGTTCTATCTTACAGCTTGGATTTGTGTCGGCTGATATGGATGAGCATCTCAAGGACCATTTAAAAGCACTCTGTGTGAAACTTGAGCGGCACACCATTGTTCTCTCGTCTGTGTGTATTCCTTCCACAATTCACTGTCTTTTTAGCTTCTATTTGTACCACGAGGATGCCTACGCGTACCTTGTAAAACTAATTTGGAATGCCCGGAGCACCATCCCCGGACGTGCCGTGATATTTATTCGCTACGAGGATGACCTGTTGCAGGTGCGCGCAAAAATGCGCGGTCTTGGTATGAATGTCAAACTTTTTTCAGAGGTTTACCATGATGGTGAGTTTTGTGAGAAGTGGAAGTTTCTGCTTCTTCGGGAGTCTGAGGCGTTTGGCATTGACATACCACTTGTCTCTCATGTGTTCATCACTTTTTGTCCCCGCACGGCATGCTCCTTTCAGCACATGTGTGGTCGCACCGGTCGGCTAGGAAATCTTGGCTGGGTCTACACTGTCACCGACAAGCGTGACGCCAAACGTGTGCGGGAGATTGCCTCTCAGTTAGACGTGGATTTCAGCAATCACGTTGTCGATGTCAAGCTCACGCAGGTTGATGCAAAGGATATTGACCGTCAAACCAAGGAGTACGAGCTGTACGGTCTCGACCCTCAATACGCAGTAAGGCAGCATTATATTGTGCAAAGTGAAAATCCTGATATGGCGTACCGAAGCCGCGAGTTTTTTAGCAAGCCTGCCCGGAGACAATTTCAGCTGGAGGATTACACACCAGTCCCCGTCCTACATCGTCGCTTTATCAACGCGAAGAAGCTCGCCACGGATGTGAGCCGTGATCCAAGCGTGGCGGTGTCACTTCAGCAACAGAACATGCTTGACCAAAAGTTGCAACCAACCAAACGGCTGAAATTTTTTCTCAATAAAAAAAGCGGTAGATACGGCACATCTTTTTATGGTGGGAAGAACAACATTCCGGGTGGCCGATGAAAGGCGGTAATTTAAACATACTTATTGTATATTGCAGGTCTTTTATTGTTGTTAGTTTTTTTTTTTTTTTGGTTGTGTGTGTGTTTCTTTTCTTTCTTTAGCGATTTTACCGTGTGGGGTTTTGGCCGTGCCAGGAAAGATGAGAGTTACTGCGGTTGCTTTTGTTGTCGTTGTTGTTGTTGTTGTTTTTTTCGCTGAGGCGTGGGTTTCGGTTAAAGCTGTTATTCTTCCCTGCGCGAATATACATGCGTATGTGTGTGTCAGCCTCTACCCAACAAGAAACGAAATAGTATAGGGGTATTTCTCTTGTAAGAGTTGCCTACTGTAGAAACGTTGCGGGGAGGTATAATTAAATCGTCGTCCCCTTTGACGTCTAAATGGCTGACAGAATCAGTTGTAGTGAATAATCGACAGAAGAGAGGCCCCAGGCGGTGTCTAACTAAGAACGGGCCTATGCTACCCGTACAGGCTCAGAGAGAAAACGGCATTGAGGCAACCTGGTCGGGGAGACCCACTCGAAATGACGCCCCATTTGCAAGACATGTTGGTATCCGCCCACCCTCAAACGTGCAGGCGACGTACAGTATGAATGGCATGGTGTTTTCAGATCGCTGCCTGGACCGTTGCCAAGAACTTGCTGTGGAATGCAAAGAGCGTTCTGCTCAGTTAGCGACGATAGAGGTAGAACGGCGATGTCAACTTGAGGAAATGGCAAAGTTTTCAGAACATGTAAAGGCAAAAGTGGATTATCTACATGCGTTAGGGAGGCAAATATCCGGTGCTCTTGCGGAAGAATTAAGGAGAAATAAATACTTGAGAGAAACTGCAGCACAACGAAGATAAACATCAGTTCGTCATCCTAGAAAGAAATTATGTGTAACATTTGCAACGTATATGCATTCCAAGAACAAGTCAAGCTCATTGTTATTACTGTGAATGTATCACTTTCACGAAAGGTTTTCTTAATTGTATAAATATATGTACAAATAGCAAAACACAAACAAAAACAAATACCTATGTTCCGATGTGCACGTTTATTATCAACTTCTTTGAGAGCATGAAATTTGAGAAATAAACCCCCTCCCCTCCTCCTCTCCGTTGTTTATGCCAAGGATAGAGGCAATGCGTAGCGCCTTCAAGGTGGTGGTGCGCTGCCGTCCACAGCTACCGGAGGAAAAGAATGACAAATGTTGCCGTGTTTCGTTTGGAGCAAAAGACGAGGGTCGGGTGTTTGTGAGCGGCAAAGGCCAGGAGGACACGCGCTGTTTTACCTTTGACCGGGTCCTTCCGCCGGAGTCCACGCAAGAGAATGTCATGCAGGAGGTGGTTCCGATGATTGACCACGTTCTTAATGGCTTTCACGCCACTGTGTTCGCCTACGGGCAGACAGGGAGCGGGAAAACGTACACTGTGGAGGGCATTGATTACCTGCGGCACGGCAGCGGGAATCCTAGGCCCAAATTTAACACGCCTCCCCGACAGCACGGCATTATTCCTCGTCTCATCCAGCTTGTGTTTGACCGCGCACGACAGATGCAGTTGCAGGACGAGCATCTGCGGTTTAATTTTAGTTGTAGCTTCTACCAGATCT
>NW_021706306.1:0-8796 GCF_003719475.1 Trypanosoma rangeli
AGGGAGCATTGGCCTCATCTGCATGCTTCACTGCCTTAGAGGGAGCATTGGCCTCATCTGCATGCTTCACTGCCTTAGAGGGAGCATTGGCCTCATCTGCATGCTTCGCTGCCTTAGAGGGAGCATTGGCCTCATCTGCATGCTTCACTGCCTTAGAGGGAGCATTGGCCTCATCTGCATGCTTCGCTGCCTTAGAGGGAGCATTGGCCTCATCTGCATGCTTCGCTGCCTTAGAGGGAGCATTGGCCTCATCTGTACGCTTCACTGCTTCAGAGGGAGCACTTTTGTCATCGTGACTTGACCCGTTAGGTTGTGCCCCGTTGACTTGATTTGTTTTTGAGGGAGGATGTATATCTTTTGTGTCGTGAAGTGGCGCGTGTGTTTTGGGCGCATCGATTTTGTTGAAGGCACCTTCATTGCCAAAGTGGTACGTCAAAAGACAAGGCGAGCGAGCTGCCAGGCACGATCGTAGCAGTTTGTTAACGGCGTCTTCGTCCCGCAGAGGACGCTTATCGCAGATGTCACTCCCGACGGCGTAGAGCTGGATACTCACCGACGCCGGAGGCGGTTTCTGAACGGCATCGCGCACAGCCATTGCCAGAGCCTTCAGCACACCCTGCCGAGGTGGAATGAATCGCTTCTCCGTTACCACATCGCTACCGAGGTGATATATGCGCAGGTGCACAAGGCCGTCGTCAGCTAGCATTGAGCTAGCGAGCCTACCCAAGCGTTC
The DNA here is from genome assembly GCF_003719475.1 of Trypanosoma rangeli. Taxonomy (NCBI): domain Eukaryota; phylum Euglenozoa; class Kinetoplastea; order Trypanosomatida; family Trypanosomatidae; genus Trypanosoma; species Trypanosoma rangeli. Next base: position 734 of record NW_021706306.1, read on the forward strand.
TTTGAGCGCAACCTTGAAGAAGGCGTCGTTTAGATTGGAGGAAGAGAAGAACTTCGCCACGTCTTTGTCAACACGTAGCGTCTGTAGACTGCCGGTGTCAGTGTGGCTGATGCTAATGTCGAATGCACCACTTTGCAGTCGCAGGTCCTGTCCCTTAAGCAGCTCTACCACCTCACGGAGGGTACGCGGCACTCGCTCGACGTTAAACGTCCTCCGCGTACATTCACCACTCCCGCTGTGTACCTCCAGTGTGCAAAAAAGTGTTCTGCCTCCCATCGCGTCCTCATACAAATACGGAAATCCTACAGCTTAAGAGAAAAAACGAGCCTTCAAGGCAACTCCAGTACCTCCTCTTGTTGATGTTGTTTAACCCTCCTTGGAGAGAAAAGCAAACAAATAAAAAGTTGGGGGGTGAAGCAGCAAAGCGAGAGAGCGAAGACAAGACAAACCAAGCAGGGAAGAAACAACACACAGCAGAAAACGCAGCCTCCTCCCCGTGTCTCTCCTCAGCTCAGACAACCGCCTAAAAGAGCCCGACGAAGGAGCAGAGAGGTCCGGCGTCCACGCTTCCCTCGCCTCTTCAGAAGCGCCCAGACGAAAAAAAAAACGAGAACAAAAAGTTGTGGCTGAAAAAAAAGTAACACGGCACTCAACTATGAAGCCTTTGTGAAAGGAGCAAATTCAGTGCTGCATCTCAAAAGGTCGTGAAAAATCCTCAGAGACACCGTTTTTCGGGCGCAGACTGATTGTACCGTTCACAATGCGCCCCAAATAAAAAAAAAATCATTGCGCCTTCACACGACCGCTCATTGCTATCATGCGCTTGCCAGCATGAGTACTACGCAGTGCAGTGCGGACAGCTGCTGTTGCCGCCGCGCGACTGCAACACCTGCACCACCACAGCTTCAGCCATAACAAAAGAAAGTGCACGCTCCAGCCGAAGATACGTTGGCGTCGTCGCGACGGTGTTCAAGTCCGACGGACGATGAAGACACGCGGAGAACTCCTCAAGCGTAACACGACCCCCCGTCCTCGTCGCAGTGCGCAAGGGCCAGTCGTCCAAAGAAAAACTGCTAGTGATGTACCGTTGACTGCCTTCACAGGCCCATTTTCCCCCAACAGGTATGAAACGGTCAGCGGCCATGAGAGAGCAAAGCAACGAAGCGTACTACAAAAGGTGGCAACCGCCTTCCGAAAGACACGGTCCTCGAGCCCGTATACTCCTGATGTATTCCATGGCCCTAGAGCCATTCGCTGGCGAATTGCCGCTCCACAAATGTGTCCCGCATCATGTGCCAAAAAAAAAAAGGGCTTGCAGCACGATACATCGTGGCCTTCTCCTCAAGCGTCGTGAAGATCGTGGCATTGTCCAGCAGCATCTTGGTCTTCGTCGTGTTTGGAAACAGTGACGCGCGTAAGGTATTGTACAACGGGCTGGTGCTTCTCCAGCGTGTACGACGAAGCGGTGCACTCCGGCAGCAGCGGCAATGCCCTTCACGGGCCCTTTCCCACGGTGTCGGCGTAGCTGATAGGCAAATACTGCGGATTCCGTGTGCTGTGCATTATGCGACTCAAAAACTAATTCACTTCACCCATGCGGTGCCACCGAAGGCTACAGTCGCGCCGACTAAAGGAATAATAATAATAAGAATTAGCAAAACAAAACAAAAAGCGGGGAGAGAAGCACAGCAAGATGACAATCTGTGAGGCGCCTAGACACGTTCTTCACACACACACACACACACACACATTCCCTCCCTTCTTTCCCTCATTTTATGTGTAGATGTTGCTAGGCAACAATATCACGACGTTGTGTCTCTCTCGCGCAGCCGGCTGTAGCCGCGTTTGAGCTCAACCATAAACGCATGCTGCGACTCAACACGGTCACAAAGCCACTCGTAGAGAGGCGACACCCCATGGGGCACGCCCCCGCCAGTATCCGCGTGCTGTAGCATGTCGTTCAACTTGTCCAGGATAAGGTCCTGCGTCTCGATGAAGCTGGTGAAGGCCCGTCTCGCAAGCTCCTCCTTCACCTCGAACGTGTGAAGCTCGGCATGCAAAGATTTATTCTCCTTTGCCGCGTGAAGCGACTCCTCTCTCTCACGCATAAGGCTCTCCAGCTTCGCCTGAAGCGCATTCGTCGTTTGATGGGCCTCATGAAGGCTCGCCTCCATTTCGGAGAAAAGTGCTGCCTCCGTTGTCTTCACCGCTGCCGCCTTCTTTGCCGCCGCTAGTCGCCTCTCCAGTGACAGGAGACGCTCTTCATACTCCTCCTGCTGACGCATAGACTGCGACAGCTGCCGCTGCAGCTCGCGCTTCTCGTCGCACACCTCGGTAAGCTGCGCCTCGCTACACTCTCGGCGTTGTCGCTCCAGCCGGAGATCCTCCTCCAGCTGTCTTGCAGCAACGCTGTCCCCTGCCGCCGCAAGGGGCGAAGCGATTGTTGCAAACTCCGGGGCGGAGCCACTGCGGGTTCGTGAAGATGTTCGGCAATTGCGTTCACTTGGTGATTTGGCCGACAATGCTGGAAAAGAGTCATCGCCCGTGCGCCGTGTGAGAGTTATAACGGTGTCTACCACGTCATCAAGGGTGTCACATGCCTCGCCAAGCTGCAGCACTTGGCGGAGCTCTGCAAGGCACCGCTGAACCTGTGCCTGCAGCTCCCGATATCGGCTATGGTCCTGCAGAAGAAGTTGGACGTCCTCCAGAAAGCTCCGTGCACGCACACCGGCGTCCGTAAGCGCCCGTCGCACCATCCGCTGGCCTGCGACGAGTGATGCCACTACAGATGGAAGCAGCCGTACCGCCAGATAATCTTCGCCGAGCTGCTGCAGCGCCACGGCAAGGTGCGGCGGAGTTGTCATGCTGGCAATCATCTTGTGTCTTTCCTCCCCCTCTTCCATCGGGTGCTTCGACGACTCCGCGCCATTGGCGCTCGCATGTCCCCCTGACTGCTTCGCTTCCTCGTCACCGGCTTCGTCCTGCATCAGCTGCGAACAGAGGTGCGACACAAGCGCTTCAAGCACATGGAAGCGTTCAACGTCGCTCTGCCGCACCACGCACCTGTCACGGTCAAGAGGCAGTCCCTTCTCCGCACGCAAGAGGGGCTCCTTCACGGTGAACCACGTTACTGTTCCCGCCGTCCTGCCAGTGGCCCACACAATGGTATCAATGCAGCGTAGGCCACCGTGCAGGGTTGAAAACGCATTGCCAGGAAACTGGAAGGACCCCTGCAACGTCCATGCAGCTGTGTCCCACACGAGCACCTGTCCGTCCGCCGCGTAGCTCCAGATGTGTCGTCCAAGCGACATGACGAGTAGACTCCGTATGGTTATTGCATCACTGTGTGCTTGCCACACATGCTGCAGTGATCCATCACTCACGCCTGGCTTCAAGGCGAAGACAATAATGTAGCCCATCACCGTACCAACCCAGAGCTGCCCCCCACTGAGCAGTATGCTGCACGACGGCTCACCGTAATCGTCAACGGAGTAGGCTGGCATGCCAAACGTGAGAGTCTCGTCAAATCCTTTTCGCCAGTTCCACACGTCCACATCTCCACGCTGCGTGATGGTTATAATGCGTTCACGGGCCTCATCTAGCACCACGGCCTGGAGGTGACCACAAATGCGAAACAAACCCGTGGCACTCACCTCCGCCTTGTCCTCACCCTCCCACTCAACGAACACCACCTCACTAAATGTCCCATCAAATGATGAAACCAGCACGCCGGTGCCATTCCCTACCGTTGCACTCACCCCATCCATCGTTACAGGCGTCACGGCTGTCAGCGGTGTACTAAGGTCGCACTGTCGGAGCTCACCCATGGGGTCCTCGGGGTCGACCAGCACGAGACGTCCCTCTGTTGTGACAATACACGCCACGGCGTGGCTTGCATCACGCGTAGTCGGAAATACAACGGCAAGAATGTGATCCCCCTTGCTGCACTCAAAACGGGGAGAAGCAGGAACCTTCGCTGCCGCCACGTCCACATGAGGCACAGCAGACAACGGGGACGCTGATGCAATTAAATCGGCAACGGTAGAAGCGGAAAAGTGGAAGACACGCATCTCTGCGGCGTCAACCGCCCAAACGGCACCGCTCGGATCGCAATAAACGGCAGAGATGGGCGTGCGGTTGGCATCAAAAAGCTCACCCCCCAACGTACACTGCGGGGCGGCAAACATTGTGTACGCAATCCTGTGCTCACTTTATATCTATATATCCCTCCAATTACACGCAGTGCTGCTGCTGCTGATGCCTATGGCGCCCCCCTCCCCCCACACTTCCTAGCGGAATTGATGTCAGAACAGCAACAGCTAGAAACAAAGCACACAATAGCCGCAAAAACATAAACACTCTGTATCGTGCATCACAAGAAACATTTGCAGCAACGTCTACAAGCATAAACAATACGCACACACACACACGTTTGGCAGGGGAGAAAATACAAAATAAATGTGCCAAAGGAAAAGCAACATGGTCCAGGACGTCAGAAGTAAAGCATGAGCGGAAATTGAAGTGGCGTTAGCTGCCACCCCGAGGCCAGGGTCTTTTCCTTTGGACCGCGAATGTACATTAAAGGCAAAAACTCATCCCAGTGGAGCGTCATGGTATCATCAAGCCCCAAGCAAGCATACATATTAGCCAGTTCCGCCGATGTCGGTGGCTCACCATAGAGTCGTGTGAACATGGCAGCGAGGTCTCGCACCTCTACAAACCCTTTTGTCCCTGCTGTAGGCTCAAGATTGAATTCCAAAAATACACGCTGAACCTTTTTAACAAGATCCGCGTCATAAATGCTGCCATCCAGCTGCAGTGCTATAATGAAGGCTTCCCACGGGATGCGGTCTTGTGGTACGCCCTGGCATAGTTTCTCGTAGAAGTCAGGTGTGTAGTTGCCAATGTCTCGTTCTTGACCTAAAATGCTAAGATGCTCACGGAATCCTTCCGCAAGAGCAGAGGCAGGAACAGTGCCGTTTTCCTGCCTTTCCATAAAAAATCGTTTCATGGTACGCAGGCGAATGGCAGCGGGGTGGTTTGTGGGCTTCGGCATTCGTCCCACTGTTTGGGACGCAAGGACGCAATTCCGCCGCGTCTGCTCAAACACCGCCTCTGCCACGCGTGTCGGAATCGCCGTGGAGCGCGTGCCCACCTCCTTTATGTTTGTGTTGCGAACCACCAGCTCCGTCAGGTAGGTGCCGCCCGTCCACGAGATAAACTCATTGCAGGCAAGCTCAATGCGCTCCAACGCCGGATGAAACATTGCCATCCGCGTGATAAAATAGACGGAGTCATTTGTCAGGTAGTTATTGGCGCAATTCAGCAACGTTAGTGCGGGGAGTCGCTTGCACATCTCCACCACCGGCCGAATGCCCTTCGGTCCAACGTAAATGCATGAAAAGTTCAGCGCCGTCGTCGCATTCCAGTCGCCCACGCCGCTGGAGAACATGGCAGCGACGGCTGTGATGGGGTGGCACTGATAGCGCTGGCACAACTCCGCGTACGCCTCGGCAGGCGAGATAGCGTGAAACTCCGACTGCAGTTGCTTGACATTGTACGGCTGCCCCGCACTAGTGTACAAGTCAACCTTCAACTCCTTATCCTGGTCCGGTGCCGCGGGCATTGCAAGCTGCCGCCTCTGCCTCAGTGAAGCCAGCGAAAAGTAATGACGCGCTGCCAGATGGCAAAGAAAAGAAACAAACAAACAAACAGAAAAAAAAAGGACGGGAGGGCGAAGATCAACGAAAAAGAAGTGGGACACAACAGCAGAGCACAGGCATGTCAGCCCCGGCAGCGAAGCAAAAAGCTCCCTGCCCATGCACACACACACGGAGGTATCCACACATATGCATGTACAAAGAGAGAACAAGAATGCGTGAGCAGCGGAAGGCAACTGCAAAAAATAAAAAAATAAGTACACACAAAATCAAAAAAAAATATACGTAAACTGCGGAGCCATAAAGAGACAAAAGCAACAACTTCACCCAACCAACAGCGATAGGCCTTCCAACATGGTACACTAAACACACAGTCACAGAATCAGATACACACGTACATGGGCTCGTTGGCACAATCCACCGCAGCTGATGCCTCACATGCAGGTGATGAAACGGCGCGGTGAACAAAAAAAAAAAGCCAAGACGTCCCTAAAAAAAATAATAACAACAAATAAAAAATATTTTAAACAACTTGTTCATCGGCGAGATGAAGATTGAGCAACACCAGGAACCCGGTGGGCCGTGGCCGCCAGGGGCACGCCACACTCTTCCTCTTTAGTCTTCTCAGTCAGCGACGGGGCAAGAACGGAGCTGCATGTTTGGTTTGACTGCAAGAAATTCCTAAAAAGTACCCTCTTGATGTAAGAAACGAGAATGTCGCGAGCAGCAGAAGTCTCCGTGCAGCAGAACAACGACCCCGTCTTGTGTATTATCACAAAAGCATGCTTCGCAACACCCACGGGTGGCTTCATGGCAAGTTCCTTGACGAGGTAGACGTCCTTCACCGTTGCCAGGCTCCAGGTAAACTGCCTCTGCTCGCCCTCGGTGTGGTGCAAGATGAAGTCGCCCGCCAAAACCCACTTGGAGCAAACAAACGTACTGCAGCCGCCGCGACAGCACCAAACCTTCGTCGCACGGCACGCGCGTTCAGGTCGGCAATTTGCACCACCACCACCACCATCACCACCGCCACCAGTGGCGGCAGCAGCAGAAGAAGAAGAAATCTGTTCGTCAATTTTACCCGTTGGCGTTTCTTTGAATTCCGTAACGGTGTCTCTTGCCTCTGCTGGTGGTTGTCGCTTGACGCCGAGACGGAACATCGTAACCAGCGCCTGGGCGTGCGCCACACGCTGAGGGCACAGAAGCACTAGGACAGGGTTGGCGCCAATGGAAAATTGCAGGTACAACCCATTCTTGGCACACGAGCGTGGTGCCAGAGTCGCAAGCATCGAGGCCAGTTGGCACTTAATCACATGGTCGATGGAGATCGTGAGCTCCGGCAACCGAGCGTGCGGCCGCCGGAGCACCAGCCGGGTGTCGTCCTCCAGCACCACCCACACGCGCTGCCAGTCCTCCACAACACACGGCTTCACACAGCGGTACGCCCAAAAACCCACGCGAAGCTCCAGCGACGCTGTGAGGGATGTTGGTCGCTCCCGACGCTTCGCTGTTGACACGAATTGACGCATCCTGGCAACGACGTCCGCCTCCCTTTGACAGGCACGAGTCAGCAGCTGACGAAACTCCTCAAAAGTAACAAGATCCGCCTTCGGCCCCTCCAGCAGCTTCACACCAACGGCCTGAAAAAAAAGGAGACGGCACGCTGAAGCCACAATTAACGTTTTGCCGTTTGCCGCCGTCGTGCCCAACGCTGCAAAAAAATCTGCCAAAACATTACCGCTTTCCGACACAAACGGAAAAGGCGGATGCTCCAAAGCAGGGAGGTGGACTGCCTCTTCCAGAAGAATCCAAAGACGATCAGAGAACTCCTCAACAATAACAGCCGACAATTGTTCCTGCCGCTCTACATCCAAACGTCTCTCAGACTCCGCACATACCCACAGACTCGCAACTACAACATTAAAAGCCTCTACAAGCTCCAGTCGGCTCACAGCTTCCTTGTCCACAGTAACCGCAAGCTCCTTCATATATAATATCTGAGGTGCAACGTCCGCCGTTAGTGAAAAAGGTGGCACTACACATCCACTGGCAAAAGACTGCGAGACAGCAGAGATACTGCCATCCACATAGTTTCGTTGCAAAGCGGCAATCAGTACCTCCTCCTGGCCCCGGTACTTCTCCAGCTGCGCATCCACGTTGGCCAGCTTGTCGGGGGCGTACTGCTCGTAGATGGACACAACACGGCTGCGGTAGTCCGGTGAGGCACCCACAGCCCCCGAAGGCTCGGGGCCGTACTTGCTGACAAGAGCAGCAATCAGTGCCTCCTCCTGGCCCCGGTACTTCTCCAGCTGCGCATCCACGTTGGCCAGCTTGTTGGGGGCTACTGCTCGTAGATGGACACAACNCGGCTGCGGTAGTCCGGTGAGGCACCCGACAGCCCCC
>NW_021706307.1:0-8696 GCF_003719475.1 Trypanosoma rangeli
AGTTGTGCAGATCCTGCAGCACCAACGACTCCCAGGTTTCCCGGAGGGACCTGCCCACCACCCGCTCCTCCGAAATCCCTGCCACCTGATGCAGCCTGGCATACGCCAGGACCTGCCGTGTATCCCAGCTGGCCGGGTCCATCGGCTGCAGCACCTTCAAATGCGCCATGACGAACAGTGAAGGGACGAAAGCGCGCGCACACACACACGCCAGGCAACAACTCCCACGTTGGCTTACCGCCAGCAGCAGCAAACGCAAATAAAACTCTCCCACTCTCTCACTATGATTCCCTTTCGCTAGAAGGAGCAAAAAAACAAAAAAAAATACCCTTGCGCATATGTGTGTGGGCGCACGCACCGGCAGGCACCGAGCACCGCCCACCACGTAGGCATAAGGCAGGGAACAAAAAGAAAAGCAGTGAGATGACAAACAAACACAGAAAACAATAAAATAAAAAAAAAGGGGTGGGGGGATAGGAGCACGCAGACATGGGGCCCACGCAGAGACACCCACGCACAGCAATAGTAAAGCCTCGAGAATAATTATGCCTTAAACAAAACAAGGCGCAGTTACTTCTAGTTATCTCCCTCTTTTTCTCCTCCGTCTCCGTCTTTACCAATTGGCAGTCAGTCCTCTGGCCGTGCACAAAGAGTGCTTCAGAAGCTGCACGCAGACAACAGTCCCGCCTTTTGCGCCCGAAAAAAAAACAAAAAACAAAGACAAAAAATAATACACACACACACACAGAGACGCACTCCCTGCCGCAATGCCCCTGCATGGAAGCAGTGCGAAGACACAAAACTAAAAAGGAAAGAAAAAACAAAAAAAAACGGGCCAATGAGGTTAATTTAATGCTCCCCGCACTTATTTATCTACCTTATTTTTTGGCTGCCGCCTATTCCACACAGCAAGACCGACAACAACAACGGCTCCCCCCTCCCCCCCCCTCTCGGGTGAGCCCGGACACGATTCCCCGTCACGTGAACAGCGTAAGGATTCGGCAGAACAAAAAGAAGAAAAAACTGATGGAGACGGCTGAGCGCGCCCGTCACCCGCCTCCTGCGCTTCGCAGTCATCCCCCTGCGGCGATGCATATATATTGGGAAGAAAAGCACTGAACGCAGGCAACGGACACCCTCGAAAAACAACAACAACTCATTTTCCCTTCTTTTTCTTCGCTTACAATCCACCCCCTTTTGACCAGAATAAATACACAAAAAACAAAACGGGAAAACGATCTATGTTATTCGCTCTAGTGTATATATGCGATGGTTGTGGCAGCGTAGGCCACCCGCGCCCACCATTTCTAGAATTCCGCGTTCAGTGAGAATACCTTCGTGGTGCCCTCCGAGCTCATCACGCCAGCCTTCTGGTACTCGCCAACCTTCTTCTCGAAGAAGTTTGTCTTGCCCTGCAGCGAGATCATTTCCATGAAGTCAAATGGGTTCTTCGACATGTAGTGACGCTCGTTGCCAAGCGCCACGAGCAGCCGGTCCGCCACGAACTCGATGTACGTTGACATGAGGTCAGCGTTCATCCCCAGCAGCCGCACGGGAATGGCGTCGCAGATGAACTCACGCTCAATATCCACCGCACTGCAGATGATCTCAAGAATGCGCTCCTTCGGAAGCTTGTTCACGATGTAATTTTCGTACAGCAGACAGGCAAAGTCGGTGTGCAGGCCCTCGTCACGCGAAATGAGCTCGTTGCTGAAGGTCAGTCCAGGCATCAGGCCACGCTTCTTCAACCAGAACAGAGAGCAGAAGGAGCCGGAGAAGAAGATGCCCTCAACCGCCGCAAAGGCAACAAGGCGCTCGGCGAAGCAGCTGGTGCTGCTAATCCACTGGATCGCCCACTCCGCCTTCTTTTTGATGCATGGAATCGTGGTGATGGCGTGCAGCATGCGGTCCTTTTCCTCTGCGTCCGTGATGTACGTGTCCAGCAGCACCGAGTACGTCTCCGAGTGAACGTTCTCGATGCAAATCTGAAAGCCGTAGAAGCAGCGCACCTCCGGCACCTGCACCTCCGTCATAAAGCGTTGCGCCAGGTTCTCCAGCACAATTCCATCACTTGCGGCAAAGAACGCCAGCACGTGCTTGATGAAGAACTTCTCCCCGTCGCTCATCTTTTCCCAGTCCGCCATGTCGCTGCCCAGGTCGATTTCCTCCACCGTCCAGATACTGCTCTCCGCCTCCTTGTACTTCTTCCAAATGTCGGGGTACTTGATGGGGAAGATCACGTAGCGGTCAGGGTTCTCGCGCAGCAGCGGCTCCGTCTGAAGTTCATCCTCCCGCAGGCGCTTTTCTCCGGCCATTGTTGTAAACTTTAGAGCTTGTGTGGCTTTAGCTTCCACCTCACCCCAGTGCAGGTGCAGTAGGAAAAACAGCATAGATAGAGACATAGTCACACATGCATTACTCCTTTGCGACCAGTGGATGCTCAACAGCTGTATGCGTGTGAGTGGGTCAGTACAACAGTTGAAGTGGAATGCTCTTTTTTTTTTCTCTCTCTTCGCCTCCTCACAGCTGAGCGGCGGTGGAAGCGAACGGCCGACAACGACAAATGGAAATGCGCCGTCAGACCCGCATCGACGGACGCTCGCCATCGAACATATATATATTATATATATGTATAGAGGGGGAGAGAGAAGATAGGGAGAAAAGATAGGGAGGGAAACCCGTAAAAATTCCCCCCTCCCCCACACACACATAGACACACAGCTGCATGTCCCCCTTTTCCTTCCCTCTCACTTCTCCCGCGCCACACGCCATCAGCCATATTACAAATGTCGCAGGTCCCCCAACTCCAGCTTCCTCACAACGGTGGACTGGACGCCCCACCGTGAGCGGATCCAAAGCGAAAGCCACGCCTTTACCGCCGTGTCATTCAGCGGGACGTTGCGGCCATGAAACTCACGCACGCTGGTCTGCCCATACTTGTCTGCGTACAGGCCGCGGTAGTGCAGGTGGCGTTCCTGGACCGTCAGCAACACGAGGAAGACGTTCGACTCTGGGTGAAGGTAAATGCCGATCCCGTTTCCGCAGTCACGTGCGTGGTCGTACAGCTCAGGCGGCGTCAGCAACGGACGCAGGCAGAGAGAACGACCACAGAGCGAACACCACACACGTCGGGCCTCATTATCGCCACACACGCTGCATGGCTCCGCGGAACTCGTGTTGAGAATCAAATCCACGAAGGTGGGCGCCAAATGAAACACTCGGCACACAACAAGCTGCCTCCATAGCAGGGGGCCATCATACGGTAGCAGCAGCGGCTTGCATTGCATAAGCTGCGGTGTAGGTATTCCACCCAGCCAAACCGTCTGCGGCTCGCTTCCCCCACCAGTCACCGTCACATGTTGCACAAGCGCCGATAACGCGGTGCAGAGTTCATCCTCCTGCTCCGTCGCGGATGGGACCTGCAGCAGGTAACGCAACATGGCAAGCACGGCCCGCCGCCGACCCTCCAAGGTGGCGAGAGTGTCTGGGTTCAAGGGGGTCAAATGCACCTTGCCGTCCTTGCACTGCACCATCTCTGGAGCAAAAGTATCCAAGATAACCAGCTTCAACAGTGTGAGGCATCCGAGTTCCCGCCACATGGCGATCAGAAGCTTATTATGGGCGTCCGCACCCTTCTCTCCCGAGACGGGGTTGACAAGCGCATCATGCTCACTCGAAAGAATGAGCAGCTTGGTATACTGTGCAAGGGACACTGCGGCCGTTGCGGGGCAATGTAAAAGTTGCATCAGCAGTAGGCATAACTCATCCCCCTTGCGCTGGAACTCAGCTGTAAGCTTCGCGGCATTGGCAGCGAGAAGCTTGGGGTCAATGCACACAAGCAGTGAAAGCAAGGTCAACAACTCACTGTACTGCACCTCGCCACCCGCCTTCACCCACTCCAGCGCCACACACATCTGACTCCGAATGGTACGCAACGTCTCCGCAAGGGCCCATGCGCCTGGGTCAAGCCGTTGCAGCCCACTCGGACTCACCAAGGCACCCATACCGGAAGGCGACGACGATGAGGGGGCACCAACAGCTGCACGGGCAAGCAAGCGATACAGCGTCAACACGTCTTCGGTCGTCTTCAGCGTGTCGCTGCGCACGCCTTCAAATAACGAGGCCGGTGATGCGGATGACGCTCGCTCCTCCGCATTGGCTGCCAGCGTGGGCATCGGACACAGCCCCGTGCAGACCATGTTGCAGAGGGGGCAGCTGAAACTCCTTAAACCGAAAGAGGAGGGCACAGTGAGCGGAGAACCTCGTTCCAGAATAAGGTTGATACGGTCAATCATTTTTGCCACACACGTCTTGTGTCCTGCATGCCCACAGAGATGAATTTGCGCGTTCAGCTTCAGGGCCATCGGTGCGTCTCGCTCGGACGCATCAAAACGAAGACGGTACAAGGTGTCCGAGGTGATGGTGTTGGCAAACAGCATCAACGGCCCCGCAGAGGGGTTACGACACATGCAGCACTCTGCCTCCGCAAGCCGTGAGAGCACGGCGGCCATGACGGAGGAGGAGGAGGCCGTCATCGCTCGTGCCTCACACACTGAATCCTCATCGACACCGCAGCTATTAGTGGCTGCCGTAGACGCGGCGGGCTTGACGCCAGCGCCACTTGGGGCGCTTTCGTCCAGGGCAGCGACGATGCTGGCGGAAGTTCGGGCGTCACTCGCCTTGACCCGTCGCAGCAGCATCGCCTGCCTCTCCTTCAGTCGAAGGCGTCGCGGATCATCCTCTTCGGTGCGTAGTGTGCCGCTCGGCCGCCACCGCCCCCTCCGCAGGCAAGGCTGGGGATAACTCCCCCACACCCTGCAAGATGTGCGCCGCCATCAACGCAATGCCGTACACGTCACTCCCCAACTCATTGAATTGGACGTAGATTTGCTGCAGCACGGCGATGGTGGTCCTGGCCTCCGAGGCTTCACATGAGAGGAGCCCGGGCTCCCCACAGCGCACCACGGCACTCTCGAGCTTTTCCTTCAGCGTGGTGGCATCCAGAATCCCCTGCACGGGGAAGAGCTGCTTTAGCTCATCCCGTGCGTAGCCCGACGGCGGCATAAACTGCTGCTGAAACGCCTTCACGACATCCCAGTCAATCGCAGGTCTCGAGCCTTGAGCGCACGATGACGACGGGGCACCGCTGGTGGCGGAGTGAGCGGAGGAGCTGATGACGCGGCATGCTTGCACCGCAAGATGCAGAACCGACATGGCGTGGAGAAGCTGCCCCTCAGACATAGGCGCATTATTTGCAGCCTTCTTCTCGCTCCCCTTCACACAGGCAAGATACATGTGCACCGTCGCAATCGCCACAGAGAGCACCGCGGGTGTTTGCAGCAAGAGACACACCTTGCGATGCAGCACCACCTCGGAACCCGTATCCACCCCACCTGGTTGTGTCTGTTGCGGTGCCTCCAGCCATGGCAGGTTTGGCAGCGGAAGCACCGCTCTCGGTGCTGAGGGTGATGCCGCTGTTCTTATCGATACCCCTCCTTCCTCCCTTGCTCTCGCCATGTTTTCCCGTCGCACCAGCCGCTCATACGACTCCTGCATACCTGGCAATGAATGATCCCTAACAAGCGGGTGGTAAAGACTCACGTTAGCGCGCCATGTCGCCGCGTCTTTGATGGCAAACACCTGCGCGTGCTCCCGCTGCTCCAGCACGGCGACCTCGTCCAGGATGGACGGAAGCAAGGTGTGAGGGTCCAGGCCGGGTATCATGTGCTTGAACCGCTCCGCGATGCCCTCCACCACGTGGAAGGATACTTTTCTGGACAACACCACGCTGTGCACCACCTCGCGTTGCAGGACGCGGCGCACGTCGGCAGCGTCGCGGATGACGGCGCTCCACTCCGTGAGACAGAGGGTGAGAACAAGCCGCAGGAACTGCGGGTACCACGACCCGGTGGGCTCATCGGGCCGCGTCACGGCATGCCGCTGCAGCAGCTGCGTGGCAAACGCCTCGGAGGGGGTCAGAAGCATGAGCACATGCAGCAGGTACACGTCCGTGGCTATTTCCGGGGCGAGAACACTCAGGTAGTGCAGCGTGCGCAACGTCACATCGCCCTCGTCGCGGGGCCAAAGCCCCCGTTCCACCTGCGCCACCAACACAACTGGCATGAGACACTCGTCAATCCAGTAGTCCGCCCGTGACTGCGACGCCGCAAAAACCTCTGACACAAGCGCGCAGGAAGACTCGTCTTCGTGATGCCAGGGTTCGCCAGTGCTTGCGTCAGCGTCACCCCCAAAGCATGGAACCTTCGTCGTCCGCAGCTGTGCCTGTTGTTGTTGTTGCTGCTGCAGCAGGCCTGCCCACACCTGCACCAGCACGGCAAAAAAACGCAGGTGCGGTACGACAAACGAGGTTGGGTTAGGCGACTTCCCGTCTAGCAGGTCGTAGCGCGGCAGCATGTGCTCCGCGTCATGCCCAGAAAGGACATACGTTGCCGGGGTGAAGGCACCGCGCTTCTCCGCCAGAGCCGCATTAATAAACTGCAAACACTCCATAAATAGCTCCCGCATGTAGGCCCGACACTGCTCGCCTCCGTTGGCATTCGTGCCACTCGCGGCAAGCAGCAGCGGCGACGCGGGCGGCAGGGCCAGCGCGTCGAGCACCTGCCTGTGATAGGCATAGCTAAGCATAGGGTCGGGCGATGCATCCCACACTAGCGGAAAGGACGCCAGCGGCGCAACAGCAGCCGCTGAAAAGGGCTCCTTGCCAGACAGCAGCGCGGCTCCAACGCCAAACACCATGTGACGCACAATGTTAAACGCATATCGTAGGCCCGCCTCCATCTTCATGGCGTTGTCCTTGTCAATGATATAATTGGCAGAGCCCGACTCTCGCGTCTCGCGGACAACCTTACTACTCAGTCCAATCAGGCACAGTGCCTTGCACCAGGCACGGAAGAGTTGTCGGGAAACAACCATCACCCTGGCGTTCTCTGACGCCGCCACTGCAAGTTCAAACCAGTGGCAAGGCTGGTAGGCAACCTCCACGTCGTCTGGCAGGAGTTCAGAGTTTCTGTGCACGTGGCAGCAGACGTACAACAGCGCCGAGAGCATGCGGTGAAGGATGGTCTCGTTACCAATGACGCACTGCCACGGCGGATGAGAGGTCTTCTGCAGCAGGCCGTCCACAACGTTCTTCACAGAGAGCACCTGGACGGCGAGTTCCTCCACGTGTTGACGCTCCACCACGGAGAGCCGCTCCTCGTACTTCAGCAGCAGCTCCGCAATCGGGATGCGAAGCAGCGGGTCACTGACGCAGCCACCCAGCAAATACAGCAGTGAGTTTTCCCAGATGATACAACCCTTCCCCCTCGCGGGGGCCAGATTGGCAATAAAGAATTCCTCCAGGCAAGAGACGTGCACGCTTACCACGGCCCCGTTGTCACCCACCCGACGTGCCACGAGATGAGGCTGGACTGTCTTCTCCATCAAGGCAAGGCACATCAAGCGTCGTGAGCCCTCTCCCACGTTCGCCAGGTGCAACGAGAGCGCCACCGTGCGCCGCAGTGCCCTGTCAAGCCATCGCATTTCTGCATCCTTGTCCACCCTCGGCCTGGATTCGTTGACACGCAGGGGAAAAACCTGCATCAGCGTCGCCTGGTACAACAGCAACCCGCGCGTGACCACCTCCAGCCACCGTTTTTGCGTGGGCCGCAGAGCAGCGGCGGGGTCATCACCCTGCTGGAACCCTCTGTGCCTGGAACAGAAGGACGCCAATTTCCATGCCAAGGGATCCCCGCAGTCGCAAATCCCGCCCCCACTACCGTGCCGCACGATGTGCTTGTGATTCCTACAGGGGGAGTGTTGAAAGCAGTCCGCGCAGAACACGCAGGTTGAGTCGACTGCACACTCTAAACAAGACACAATGGCCTCGTGCCTCGTCAGGGCACGTCCACAGACGCGGGGTGCGCCTTGGTGCGCCAACTCCTCACGAGCCTCCTCGTCCATCGTCATCACCAGCCACCACTCCAGCGGTGGAAGCTGACCCGCCGCGCACCAAGCACGTAAAGTGTCTTCGGTCATCTGTGCCAGGCCGGCTTCCACAATGGCCTGCAGCTTCTCAGGGTCTTCGCGGAGCAGCACGGCGCAGCTGGGGTAGATGCGACGCCACAACAGCTCCTCCGGTGGCGCGTCAAGGGTGTCACATCGCTCCACCTGCTGTCGTGCAGCGTCCGTCACGACGTAAAAGTTGTGCAGATCCTGCAGCACCAACGACTCCCACGTTGGCTTACCGCCAGCAGCAGCAAACGCAAATAAAACTCTCCCACTCTCTCACTATGATTCCCTTTCGCTAGAAGGAGCAAAAAAACAAAAAAAAATACCCTTGCGCATATGTGTGTGGGCGCACGCACCGGCAGGCACCGAGCACCGCCCACCACGTAGGCATAAGGCAGGGAACAAAAAGAAAAGCAGTGAGATGACAAACAAACACAGAAAACAATAAAATAAAAAAAAAGGGGTGGGGGGATAGGAGCACGCAGACATGGGCCCCACGCAGAGGCACCCACGCACAGCAATAGTAAAGCCTCGAGAATAATTATGCCTTAAACAAAACAAGGCGCAGTTACTTCTAGTTATCTCCCTCTTTTTCTCCTCCGTCTCCGTCTTTACCAATTGGCAGTCAGTCCTCTGGCCGTGCACAAAGAGTGCTTCAGAAGCTGCACGCAGACAACAGTCCCGCC
>NW_021706308.1:0-8672 GCF_003719475.1 Trypanosoma rangeli
ACTTACTATATATATATATATATATATATATATATATATATATACATGCACGTGGGTGTCTAGTCGACTGCGCCTTTCTTTCCCTTTTCGTTGTGCTTTATTTCCCACTTTGTTACTCTGCAATTGTGATGCACCCAACATACACAAAAAGAGACTCACTTTGTTGTTATTGTTACACAAGACTCAATTATTTTGGCTTCATTCCCTTCCGTTCTCCCTCCCTTCACACACACACACACGCGTGGACATGTGCTACGCCCTCTTCCCTGTGCTGTATTCCTGCCCAACGATCCGGTGTGGCCCTCGCCGCCGCTAATCACCGCCCGCCCTCCTATCCCCTCGCGGTTCCTCACAGGCAGCGCGGTGCTGCAGTTCCCCGAGCTTCCGTCGCGTATATATCTGCATCCGAGAAACAACAAACAAAAAAAAAACATGACACGTTAACGACGGCGCTTAAGTCGTTGTTTTGCCCGCCGCATCTCACCCATCTTCTTCGCGTCCAGTGGACCCTTCTTCTTCCGCTTGCCGTCGCCCTTCACCGCCTGCGAGCGCATCAGCTTGCGCACAGAGGCGTTGTTCGCCTTATCCCGTGCTCGTGGATCAGATTTTCCCTTTTCAATCATGGAACGCAGGAGGCGCTGAGCCCGCCGGCGTTTACGCTGCACGGCTTCCATCACCTTCTTAGCAGGCCGCGCGTTCATCTCGCGGAAGCGCTGCCGCTGCACCTCAATCTCCTCTGCAGTGACGGGGAGAACCACCTTGCAGTTGCGCTGCTCGTCCTTGATAAACCAATCGGGGAGATCGTCGTCGTCGTTGAAGGTGTAGCGGTTGATGGAGGCATCAAGAATATCCCGGCGGCTCTTCGGGTCAAGCATTTTTGTCGCCAGCGCCAATGTGCGGGCACGAATGTGTGGATCTGTGAGGGCAACCGGAATCTCCTCGAAACCCATCTCATCCTTGCGAGCACTGCTCTTGTTACGCGCATTCTGCTTGCGGGTGGACGCGTTGTCCTTCAACGTCTGCTTCCGCTGCTGCCGCACGAGCTCCTGTGTGGTAAGCTTTCCAACGTCAGGGATAATGGCGCGCTTACGGCGGGAATCGAGACGCCCCGCAGAGACCTCAAGTTCACTACGGTCGTCACTAAATCGGTCCTCCGACAGGTTGGAGAGGCTCTGAGAATCCTCCTCGTTGTCGTCATCTACGCGGTCGTCAAAGCGCATCCGCTTGCGTGCCGCACCACCCGTGCCATTGATGTCACTGTCGTGCAGTGGAGACGACGCCGTCAGCTCTACACGATCCTCCTCAAGCAGCCGTTTCCTCTTTTTATTATCGCGCGGCTTTGGAAAGGTCTGATTCAGCACCTTTTCAACGTTGACATGATGCCTAAGCCACTTGCTCCGCTTGCCGGCGTCCTCAAGGTCTTGTTGGTCCTTCGCATTCCTCTTTTGCAACGCGGTGTCTTCCTCGTCTGCATCCTCCTCCTCACTGTTCTCAGCAACGAGGCCCTCGTCGTAGAGGGCAACGCGAGCCGAGCGCTTTGCGGGGATGTAGTTACCGTAATTGTCGACGTCGACACCGTCCTCCTCACCCTCCACGAGCTGCAGCGGCCGATCGCCACGCTCACCGGCATCGCTGGGGTCCTCTGCCTCCCTGCCCAGATCCCAGTCCTGCTCAGCGTTGAGGTTGGCGTTCATGACGGGGTTCAAAGGATCGTTAAGGCGCTCGTCCGGCTCCTCCCAGTGCTTGTCAAACATATTTGCCAGTACCGCCTCGTCCACGGTTGCCAACTTCTCAACGGTAAATCCCTCGCCCTCGTCATCGTTATCGTTGTCAGGCTCGTCATCGTCAGCCTCTCCCTCGGACTGCATGTTTACATCGGTGTCTTCCATAAATCCATCCGCCTCTGTCACGTCCTCCGCAGTTGTATTGGGGTCGAAGTTGATCAGTCCCTTGATTTGCTTCAACTTGCGGTCAACAATCTTCTTCTGTTTCCGCTTCAGCAGCTTGGATTGTTTTTTTCGCAGCTCCAGCAGCTCCCGGGCAATCTTCGCCACGCCCTCTGCACTGTCAAGGTCAATCCCCGCGTCGTCGCTGTCTTTTTCTACGCTATCGCCACCCTCATCACCTTCATCCAGTTCCTCCTCCTCCATCACGTCATCCCCTTCCTTCTGCTGCTGCTGCTCCTCCGCCTTTTTTTTCAGAATCGTCGCCTGCTCGCGCAGCAATTGTTCCCGCCAACGCAGCATACGTCGTATATCCGCATCGCCTACCTGCTGCAGGTCCCCGCAGAGGTACACGAGCTCCTTCTTGGAGTATTTTGATTTCAAGTAGACTTTGTCCTCTGCAGTGGCGAAGCGCAGCTCGTGGTGCGAGCGAAGGAACTCCTTTGGGTCCGTGCAGTGAAGAAACTCAGAGAAGGCAGCAACATGATGGGAAATCGTAGCAAACTCATTGTACCCCGCCGGCACGTTAGACTTCGGCACTACGAAAGTCCCGGAGGGTGTCAAGACTTTCTCCTCACCCACATCCGAGAACACCTTTTGTGCGTTGAACATGGAGGGATCCAGCTGCTTCGGTGCCTTAAAACCGGCGCACACAACAAAAATCTCAGCCGACTCCATACGAGAGGCGAGTGGCTTTGTTGCCTCCACCTTTTCAAACAGCTGCTTTAAAACCCACATGAGTTTGTGAAAGTCCTGCGAACGAAACACCTTCGTGACAAACCACCCCGATAGTTTTAGCATAGAGGTGGCCATTTTGGCGGCGTGCAGGACCAACGCATTCTGCTCAAACAGATCACGCGACCACACGCCACCCACGTTAGGGGCACCATCGTGAATGACGCAGTCCACCGGTTCCTTTTTAAGGTACGTTACGATCATCTTCCGTGTCTTGTCATCCGTGATGTCACCGACAAACGTCTTCACACCTCGAATGGGGGCAATCGGTACCAAATCCACCCCAACGATCTTTGAGCCCACCGGCATATGCTTCGCTGCGACTTGGCACCAACCGCCTGGCGCCGCACAGAGGTCGACGAGCACGCGACTCTTTGCAAGGAAGTCGTACTTGCGGTTCAGCTGAATAAGCTTAAACGCAGAGCGGGCACGAAACCCTTGATCCTTTGCGAGTCGGTAGTACGCATCAAGACGCGTCTTGGCCTTCTTCTTCGATTTGGTTCCCATTATTACTCGTTTAGTCCCTTAGTTACTTTTCCTTGTGTGTGTGTGTCTTTCGTTTCTTACACCCTTCGTGTAGGGTTGGAAAAATGAAGCCGCCTAAGAAGGGGTCCCCACGTCCCTGCAACAAGACAAACGACGCACAGTCGGCAAATGAGTGGGTCCAAAAAAAAAAAAAGGCTGTGCATAATGTCTTGGCGTGCCACAACACAACGACAAAGAGGGAAGTAGAGGAAGAAGGGAAGGGGGTAGAAGTCACTCATTTGTGAGAGTCCTTGCACGGGCGCACGTTCCTCTCCCCCCGGCCCAAAGAAGGTGTGGGGAAAGTGACGGTGTCATGACAACGAGGATGCCGGGTGGTCGCGGAAGAGCTGCGACGCCGTTAAAATAAGGCCCTCCAGCCAGGCACGATTGTATACGCCGTCGTTTCCGGGTCCTGGTGGCGGTGACGGTGCTCGTCTTTCCAATGGGTCCTTCAGAAGCTGAAGGACAACATCTAGCGGCTTTTCAAGCATCTTCAGGCGCAGGTGCATCATAATTGCCACACAGACGTAGGCGTGGAAGTCAAGCACCATCTCACTACTTCCGATCGCCATGTACTTCTCCCAGAGAAGAACCAGCAATTTCAAAGGCAACTCCCGCGCGAGCAGGCAGTGTACCCATTGAAAGCAGCAGTCCATCAGTCGGATGCCGTGTGATAGGATGGAGTCAAGCAGAGCTAAAATCCACTTTCCTCAAAAGTGCCTCCATGAGCTTCATACTTCGCATAATGCCAGGCTGGCCATGTACAAAGTTGTCTTGTAGCCAAGAAAGGAAAAAACCACCGCAAAAATATGTATCGGCTTCTGCGGCCCTAAAAAGATCTGCAGGCAGTTGCTTTATGGCGGCGTCCAATTCATTCACGTTACTCGAGTATACAACTGTCGCGGGAATCAACACATGTTCTGATGCTTGTTGGGCGTCACTATCCCCAGCTTCTTCAGGATTCTCTTGCACATGCTGCCGGGAAGGCATGTTGTACTCCATAAATGCACCCTCAAGAAAGACAAAGAAGAAGACAACCATAATGTCATCAATGCCCTGTACATACCCCACCGCTGGGTACCGTCGGGACCACAAAAATAGGCATCGTGCCAGAGCTGAGGCCGAGTGAGAAAGATGAAAAAGGGCATACTTATGTCGTGGAAGATCCAACGCAATCTGTGAAAGAATAGCACGGTCGTCTGGTGGCATCGCCATTGTCACTACCGAGGTACTTGCCGGCGTTGTCCCGGGCACCGTTTCCGTGGAGTTACAAGCTTGTGTGGTGCATGCACCAGCATGTTGTTTTTCTCGGCTTGGCTCCATCTCTTGCAGCGTACTCAACTGAATAAAGTCGGCGATCGTAATTTTATAATATTTAGCAACAAAGTTGTCATACTCCTCACGCTTGCGGTGCAGTTCTGCCTGCTGCCGTGAGAACGAGGCGGGGCCACACGGTATGTAGCCACACAATAAACGCCACACACATGGGCGTAAATGCGTTGGCACAGTACCCCCCCAGGCGTATCCCCGCACAGATGACCGCTCCTCCGGGGAATCGCCCAACGGCATTGACACTAACATATCCATCATGCGGTTGTGCTCACGCACACTTGTAACACCGCTGCTGGCACCAACAGCTGTAGAAACAGGGGCTCTTGATGCCTCTTCTGCTGCCTCCTCATCGGCGTCGAGATTGGACATGTAAACACCACGCTTTCCCAAGGCACGCGAACGAACAGAAGAGGTGTTCCCCGACACGACCATAAGGCCATAAATAAGATACTTTGTCCCCGGCGAAGCCCGCACCGCAACGCCAGGCCCCTTTATCACACTTGCTCCACGTCGAGGCTCCCGCGCAAAGGAAGCTTTGCTTTCCCGCATATTATCTTCCGCCTCCGTCGCCCTCATCGCCCACCGGGGACTTTCTGTGGTCGCGGTTGTTCCTCTTTTTCGTTGCACGTCTCTTTCTCTCTATCTCTCTCTCTCTTTGTGAGTATTATTTAGCCTCTGTCTTGTGATGGTGCCTCCTTTTTCTTGTTTCCGCCTTGTCCTCCACTGCCACCCCCGCTCCGCCTTTTGTGCGGTCACAGCTGCCGTGGAAACTGGCGTCGTGTGGAGTTGGGCGAGGGTGTGCAGTGAGGCCAGAAGAAGACAAGAAGAGAGAGGCGGTCAGACGAAGGCAACCACACCGCCGCAGCTTTCGACCAACGGAGGCCGGCGGCACGCGAAGCAAAGAAGGGAATGAGCGGAAGGAGGCGCCCCCGTCGGGCCACGCACAACCCCCCCCCCCCTCCTTCGCACGCGTGATCCAAGATGGGGGAGGTCGCCAGGGAATTGAGCAGAGCAATAATAAGCGTAAGAGAAAAATAATAGCAACAACATACACGAGGGGGGATGGAAACAAACATAATAAGGCTGAATATGTAGAGGAGTTTGGGGACGGTGCATATACACATACACATGCAACATACACGTATAGCATACACGGGAACGAGGCGAGAACACCGCACACACCATCCCCAGCACAACAGAGTGAACTCTCAGTTTCCCCCGTGTTACTTTTTCTTCCCTCTCTTACTGCTTCTACACAATTTTCCGCCCACTCCCCGTCGCCACAGCCATTTAAAGTCAGTTCGTTTGTCATTTTCCTCCAAGCACCACACACGTAACTGTGCACAGCTAGAAAAAAAAAGGGAGAGAGAGAGAGGCTCACACACACGCGCTTGTGCAAGCATGCGGAACACACCACTTTCTCCTCCCTCCAAGCACACGATGCCCCATCACACAGCCAAGTATGCACGTGCTGCGCAAGAGGCGAACGGAAAAATATGGGTAGTGAGACCAAAATGAAGCAGAGTCAGTAAAACCAATGAAGAAAAAAAAAACAGACAAATACAAAAAAAAAAAGACAAGTAAAAGGAATCATGCGAATCACATCACCATAGCAAAAGTTACCTCCGCTCAGCAGGGGTGCCGACGGAGCACGTGGTAAGCCTGCCCCTCACGGTCATAGTCAGTGCAATTCTGCACTTGCGGCCCACCACAGTTGCTGATGTGTCAAACAAAAAAGAGGTGCATTGAAAAATGTTCAAGACAAAAAAAAAAAAACGGAATCTTCTCCCGCCTTTTTCCCCCGCTGCGCTTTTCACAGCATATACAACGGAAAAGGCTTTTTTTCTTTGAAAAAAGTGAATTACCGTTGAAACGAGGATAGTCTTAGCGCCTACATTTTTTAACCATGTCGAGTGAATGTTATTCCTTTTTTTTAAAATTGTTTATTTGCCCTGTCTGTTCCTTTCCTTGGCTTCTCTCACCCTCTTTCAACACCCGTGGCCTTCCCCCACGCCATGTGCATCTTATGTATCTCCTTCGTTCTGCTCGTCAACCCCTCTCACCTCTCACCTCCTGTACACCACTTCGTCTTTGCTTTGTCATTGCTCCTTCACGACAGGTGTATGTATTTGTGTGTGCGTGTGTGTGCATGCATACCGCATACATGTGTCTTCACCATGATATTTTCCTCTTCGTGTCCATTTTTGCCTATCTTCGTACCTTTGCACTTACATCAGCCCATATACATGCATGTACGCATACAGGCCAGTTTGTGGCTACCTCCTCACCTCTCACACTGCGGCACGCATGTTTCTCCCTAAAGGCAGTCATACTTTGTTTGTTTCTTTTATTTTTGTGTTTGCACATTTTTTTTTTCCATTGTGTATGTATATATGTGTGTGTGTGTGTGTGGCATCGCCTAAAACAAAAGGAGTTTGCGTCTGCCGCGTCCCATGGGCCTCTCCACTCACCACCCAGATGCTGCGCACCTCTGCATAACGTGTGAAAGACGTGGCGTGTGAGCATGTAGATGGTCCTGTGTATCGTTGCTTGGTGTGTCGGTTTGTTGCGCGTGTCGGCCTCCTCCCGCATCACCCTTTCTCTTACCTTACCAGGCTCTTCATCAACATCGTCGGCGCCTCTCATGCACCGGCCCCGCCTTCTTCTCCATTTCCTTCGTCACTTTACTACCTCAAACAACAGAGTCTTCCTCACGCGCGTTGTATGCGTAGTATGCCTTGTTATGCATCATAAGCTTATTGTCCACAAAGTAAAAACTGTCACTGACGGTCTCGTTCGGGCTTGCGATGATGGCGCGCACCCACTCCTCCGAAAGTGTAGGCATGTCGTAGATCGCCTCCCACGTGTTAGTGGAGTGCGGGATGCAAAAACCAAATGTGAAGTCAAAAGATTTGATGAGTGTGTTACGGAAGTAGTGCCGCTCAATCATGCGGAAGTTTGGGACAGGGGCGTCGCCGTTGACACCAAACACAAGTTTGGCCCCAATCGTCTTTCGTCGCAGCAATGAAGGAGGGAAGGTGTAAGAGATGGTGCGCATCAACTGCTGCATCTCCGGTGAAAGCTGCCGGAGGGTTTCAGGGGGCGGGTAGTCTCCGTGGTCACGCTCAACATCAAACACAACTTTGCCTGTATCCATGTCACGGATGGTGAACCGGTAGAATTCAATGTTGTACGTGTTGGCGGTTAAAGGGCAGAGAAAGTCACTGGTGGGAGCACTGAACTGCAGCACCTGCTCTGGAGTGATATGCATGTTTGCCGCCATTGCCACTCAATGATATCGCCTTTCCCACCTGCGTACAATATACCTGCCTTTGTTGTTGCTACTGTTGCTGTTTATTCCCGATTCTGCCGTTGTTGATGCCGTGTCGCACTCCTCTTCACCCTTGACAGGGTTTTCCTACTCGCCCCCTTCCCGCTGATGTCTCTCTTGCGGCGTGGTTTCCCTCCCCCTCACACAGCGTCAGTACGTGTGTGTATATCTATATATATATATTTTTCTGTGGAATATATCTTTGCCTGCACGCAATGTTAGTGGTGGGCGTTCCCTTTTGTTGTTGCTGTTGTTTTGCTCTTCCGTTTCACCCAGTCCCCGGTAGTCACAATGGGTGGGCGCAGCAGTGAGCAATAAGTAAAAGAAGGGGAGGAGCAAAAGATACAATGAAGCATGGCAGTCGTTGCCCACGTGCACCTGCACGCACACACACACACACACGGAGAGAGACATGAATTACGTAATTCATCCCTGTTTTATCCTTCAGAAGGTGCTGCACGTGTGTGGGCGTCAATGTTATGTTTCAGCGCTCATACGTGTCCGTGTCAAGCGCGTGCCTTGCAATAAATACGATACTCGGGGGAGAGAAGCGGGGATGTCGAAAAGATCCAATCTGCCCATGTTTGTATGTTTTGTTTTGTTTTTATCAGGAATTGAAAACAGTAAAACAAAAACAAAAACAAAAATCGTACAGCGACAGCAGGAACAAAGAAAGAAAGAAAGATGCATATATACATAAGTGCATATATATATATATATATATGTATATATGTAAGGCAGGCGGCCGCTCGTAAAGGAGAAGTGAGATTGTGAGAGCAGTGCTATCTCTGGCGGGCCCTNTTGAT
>NW_021706301.1:0-965 GCF_003719475.1 Trypanosoma rangeli
TAACCCTAACCGCACTAACCCTAACCCTAACCGCACTAACCCTAACCCTAACCGCACTAACCCTAACCGCACTAACCCTAACCCTAACCCGCGCATTCGGACCCAAAGTGCCCTTCAGGGATTGCATTGGCCGAACGCTCAATAAAACAGTTCCACAAACCAAAACTCACTTTACTGTACAGCTACATAAGTATCCATGATGAAAAAATGGCCGAGCAGCGTTATTGCAGACAGTTAAGGTTGCTGCATCGTCATTCCGCAGATGAAGAGAAACCAACCCCCCACAAAAACACAGACAATCCAGCCACAATGAAGAAGAGCAGCGATCAACGCCAGCTCACCTCCGCCAGCCGCAAGAAATAACTGTAAAGCCCCGCAACCAACGCAAAGCACCCAACGCGAACAACCACCCCGCCGCACACGCACACACAAACGGGAAGTGGGCTAACAGTCATCGAAAAGCGCGGCATCCACACCACTGCGCCATTGCACACCATGCGCAAGACACGACGCCACTCAGCGCAACACTCCCACACGCAGCGCACTGCCTTCGCAAGGAAAGGAAGAATGACCCACAGCACACACTATTCCTTTGTCGTTGTCTCGGTCTCTTCATAGCCACGGAAGGCACTGCCAGCACCAACTAGAAAAGCATCCTCCACGTGCACTGCAGTAAATATATGTCGTGTACGTGTGTGCCTGGAGATACAAAAATAGAAAGAGAGGAAAGAGGATCAAAGCGTGTGAGGACTCACATACACACACAGAAGAGATGCAGGACGCAAAGGTGGGAAAACTCGATGACTAAGACTTGAAGTGGCACCGCAGCCCGTGCAGTGGTAACACAAAAGAAAAATGATTTACCAAAAAACAAAATTACTCCTAAAAACGTTTTCAACACAAAAAAATGACTGTTCAAGGTCCCCGTAAAATCCCCAAGAATCTATTCACATTTTGGCCGCATA
>NW_021706301.1:990-2555 GCF_003719475.1 Trypanosoma rangeli
CGCAAGGAAAGGAAGAATGACCCACAGCACACACTATTCCTTTGTCGTTGTCTCGGTCTCTTCATAGCCACGGAAGGCACTGCCAGCACCAACTAGAAAAGCATCCTCCACGTGCACTGCAGTAAATATATGTCGTGTACGTGTGTGCCTGGAGATACAAAAATAGAAAGAGAGGAAAGAGGATCAAAGCGTGTGAGGACTCACATACACACACAGAAGAGATGCAGGACGCAAAGGTGGGAAAACTCGATGACTAAGACTTGAAGTGGCACCGCAGCCCGTGCAGTGGTAACACAAAAGAAAAATGATTTACCAAAAAACAAAATTACTCCTAAAAACGTTTTCACAAAAAAAAAATGCTGTTCAAGGTCCCCGTAAAATCCCCAAGAATCTATTCACATTTTGGCCGCATATAAAAAAAAATTACATATTCCTTCAATTAACGAGAGCCCCCGGTGTCCAGACACCATTTAACTTCCACAGGGACCCGCGGTGTGTTGCTGTGGCTCTCATTTCTTTCCTCCTTCCTTCTCCCATCGTCGGACACACAATGCCGAGAGCGTCCGCAGCCGCCCAAGAAAAGCGGTTAGTTGTTTTTATTCGTGTCTTTTCGAACGAATTCGATGGCCTGCACGTCAGCCGGCACCGTGGCACACATCCCCCCTTACTAAAAACCAAGACGTGAAGGAAAGAGAGAGCCCCGGTCCCTCCCGTGGTGACCGCAGTGTAGGGGCGCAGTGAAGCATCTCCCCCGCCGCCAGGCAAACACGCAGCCCCAACGCCGTCGCCAATAACAAACCGACAAAAGAACAACCGGCAAACCAAAAAAAAAACACTCCCGTAAAGCAGTAAACCAACAAAACACTGAACAAATACATAGAAAAAAAAACGTTGATTCGCCTCCAGTCATTGCTAGAGGCAAGCAATACAACAAACAAAAATGGATTGAATGAAATACATGAAAACCCCGTTGTACTGGCGCCGAGAGGAAAGCGCAATTTGTGGGTCAAAGAAAAAAAAAAAGAAAACGTCGTGCATAAAAAGAAAAAAAATGCGTGACTACATTAGACTTTATTTACTTCTGAAAGCGCGTGGAGAGACGGAGATGTTCTCAGTAGAAGCACAAACTTCCCTCCACCGGGCTCCACTCAGCACAGGGCTGCAAAGCCCCATAGCCCCAATAGCAGCAGAAGCAGAAGAGACACACACCCACGCACTGTGCCGTCACCCCTTCCTGAATCGGGCCTCACACGTGTAAGGTTGTCGAAAGCAACAGAGCTGTCACCTGCACGTTTCCAAGAGGTATCGAAGCTGTTACCCGTACGTTGCTCAGACGCATCAGAGCTGTCGCCTGCATGTTTCCCAGAAGCATTGGAATCGTCAACCTTTTTGAGTTCCTTCTCACTCAGTGGGTGATTGTACAAAAAGACATTGTTTACTGTCACACTGATGTTTTCGCCACCACCAAGGTAAAAGTGAGTGATATCATGCCTGCGTGCCTCACGGGTTGGTAGTGTGTCGGAACTCTCCACAAGCACGCCGTCCACGTACACGGAGCCCTTGTT
>NW_021706301.1:2580-7340 GCF_003719475.1 Trypanosoma rangeli
GCACAAACTTCCCTCCACCGGGCTCCACTCAGCACAGGGCTGCAAAGCCCCATAGCCCCAATAGCAGCAGAAACAGCCGAGACACACACCCACGCACTGTGCCGTCACCCCTTCCTGAATTGGGCCTCACACGTGTAAGGTTGTCGAAAGCAACGGAGCTGTCACCTGCACGTTTCCAAGAGGTATCGAAGCTGTTACCCGTACGTTGCTCAGACGCATCAGAGCTGTCGCCTGCATGTTTCCCAGAAGCATTGGAATCGTCAACCTTTTTGAGTTCCTTCTCACTCAGTGGGTGATTGTACAAAAAGACATCGTTTACTGTCACACTGCTGTTTTTGCCGCCACCAAAGTAAAAGTGAGTGATATCATGCCTCCGTGCCTCACGGGTTGGTAGTGTGTCGGAACTCTCCACAAGCACGCCGTCCACGTACACGGAGCCATTGTTGGACTGCAGCATGAGCGCCACTTTATACTCCTTCCCCGGCTCCCAAGTGCTGTTGCGTATTGTTGTCGTGATGCCGTTGAAGACTGTTACCCACTCGTCCGCCAGGGTGTACGACAGCCCCACAAACTTCGTGTTTTCATTGTCCTCCAGGCCCGCACCCAGCAGAGGAACGCTCTCTTTCGGAACCTGATGAATCTTCACCGTCGCCACAAGCGTAAACTCATAATTCACAACGCTGTACATGTTGTGATACTTCCGCATGTTCACGGGCCACATGGCGTATGACTCGGACCCCGTGAACTCAAAGCCATTTTCGACCTTCTTTGCATTCGTCACAGTTGCATTCACGCAACGGTACGCGTCGTTCCAAGTTCCTTCACCAGATGCATCCGACAAGAATCCAACCA
Source organism: Trypanosoma rangeli (assembly GCF_003719475.1). Taxonomy (NCBI): domain Eukaryota; phylum Euglenozoa; class Kinetoplastea; order Trypanosomatida; family Trypanosomatidae; genus Trypanosoma; species Trypanosoma rangeli. Next base: position 3,433 of record NW_021706301.1, read on the forward strand.
GACCGGCCGTGGGCACAGACGAGTTCGAGAGGAAGGAGTCCAGTTTTGCCCAAGTCTCCAAGATGGACGTGATCGTCTTCAGCTGCTCCGTTAGGGGAGCAAGAAAGAGACCTATGGTCGTTGTACTGATCCTCTGTTGTAAAAGGTGCAACGCATTGTTAGAGTATAGCACAGCGTGCTCAGACGTACACTTCTCTGTAGTGTCCATGGAAATGGGCCCAACGTGAAACGTGCGGTTGTTGTCAGTGACCCAAAGGTAGAGCGCGGTGGCTCGCGTCTTCTCCCCAGGGGGAATCCCTTTCTGAGTGTACAGCATGACCTTCTTTCCAGCAATGGTCACAGTGGTGAGGGACCCCACTCCCACAGCTGTTCGCAAAGAGTTTGGTAAAAACCTGGGATGCACGCGTGTGAGTGTCCTGACAGCCACTGTCCACGTTGCCCCCATGTCCCTCGACTCGAACACCTTGGAGAGCGAATTGCATTTGGCAATCATGACAAGCTGCCCCCGCTCCCACTCAACGATGAGGGGGTCATTGCACCGCGGGGGGAGCATCCCATGTGAAAGCGTCCAATTGTTGCCGTCGTCCTTCGAATAAATGATCATGGGCACAGTTTCGTTGTCTCCTGTCCTCCTCGTCGTCACAGGAAACACAAGCGTGCCATCCTCCATCACAACGCCTGAGCCACCACCACCTATAAATTCCTTCACGCCACGTTGTTTAGCAGATGGTTCGATCTGTGGCAAAAGCGAGGTGGGTTTGCCCCATTGGATGACTTTATATTGCGTGGCCTCACCCACGAACAAACCAAGACCCTGTGAGACTTTAGTCCACTTCTTCGATGAAGGATAACACTTCTGATAAAAGTTTCCCACAAGTAGGAAGACCTTGTTGCCCTTTGCAATTGTTGTGGGTTTGTACGCATATCTCACACGGTTGTTATGCTCCTCTTGCGTGGTCGTGTTAAAGATGTCGTACGCCTTCCATTTGTTTGCATGGACCTTAGCGACAAAAGACGACCAGCTCTCCGCATAGTCAATGTACCCCGTCACAGCATCAACATAAACGGGCCAAGGTTCTTTCTGATGGGTGTGTTGAGAGTCGCTGTGACCCTCGGCAAGTGCAACCAAAACTCCACCAGCACTGACGAGAGAAGGTGAGACAAAGAAGACCCTCGTTCAACTTCCAGCACGTGTTCCCACAATCGTTCGATGAGGCACAAAAAGATCGATACCCTCTAGCGGCTCCACGTCTTTTGGCGTACTTCTCTCCTCAGAGTGCACAGCCGTACTTCCAAAGCATAACAACAGCACGCAGAGAAGAAGCACCGAAAAATAAAACAGGTGCCGGGACATGTTAAGCTTGTGCCACTGCTCACTCATTATCTTCCTTCCCTCCTTGTGCTGGATCAGCTCAGGCCTCGACGATTGTGTGTGTGTGTGTGTGTGTGTGTGTGTTGCTGGTGGTGACTGCAGAGTTTTTCAATGTGCACAACAACAAGTAGCGTTTGGTCTCTTTCCTTCCGAGCGCGTTGAGAGGAAAAAAATAAGGTGAAACCAAAATAAAATAAAACGATGGGCACTGCCCGCGCTCACAGTTGGGCACCCCGCAAAGAAATGCGACAATCCAAAACTGAGGCAGCACCGACAAACGCACGGGCCACACGATCACACACTCGCCGCCGCCCACAAGAAATACCCACACGCACCCGCACGGAGAGTCCGCAGTGTGGGACGCCTCCCACAGAAATTAAACAACAAAACAAATTCATAAGCACCTCGCTTACCGTCTCCCCCGCCCAGCCCCTTCAAACCCCGCCAGCAGCAACACGCAGTGCGCATCCCGGCGAGACCTCCCATCACGGCCACCACATACTCCCCAACGCCGCCCACTTCCCTCAGCGCACTGCAGCAGGAGTGGGGCGTAATATTTTTTTAAAAAAAAACATCAAATAAATAAAAACAATACAAAATAAACCCTGCGGAATAAGAGCGGCAGCCCCCTTTCCTGCTGCCTCGCTCCGCTTGCAAGCGAGGGCGACGCCAGCGCAGCCGTGGTCTCAGACTGCCCGGTAAGTGCGTGCATCCCGAACAAGACGGAACAGGCGCATGCGCCCAGGACGGCAACCCAACAAAAGAGAGGCGTCAACGGCGTTTGCTCGAGGCTCTCAGCGGCGCATGCGGCACCCCCCATTGGAGCCGCACGCCAACCAAAAACGATGGCACCCAAAAAAACAAAAGGGGAAAAACACCACGCCAACGCGCAAAAACAATCACAATAATTCGGTTTGCCCCCGCCTTCTGGGCTGTGGTGGCCGCCGCATTTGCTTTCCCGCCTGTGAGCCCACTCAGCATGCAAAACTTACCCTCTCGCCCAAACTCTCTGCAGCAACAAACTGGGAACAGCGAGGAGATACCACCAATGGAATACTGCCGGCGTACACCCACAAGGTGCCATCATTCCCCACACAATTTTACTCGCAACCACAACAAAAAAAAAGGTGCTGCTGTGGTAGCGCTGGCCGCAATAATCATTTGGCGCACGGCAGAGCGAGTCCCTAAGTGCGCCTCCTACCCACACACAAACACACTCGGCAATATATCATACTCCCTAAAATACTTCACCAGTAAACTCAAGCTGTTTATTCCCCTCCTCCTTTCCCTTGTCCCTCTGGGTGTCGCCCACGTTGGGTTTGTCGTTCACTTCTGAAATTTTCAGCTGATACCGCTACCTCGCACTGACGCACCTGCTGATTTCAAAATGCCGCAATGGCCTGAGGGTCCTCACGCTCATTGCTGCCCGTTGCATTTGCGTGCGCGACGACAACACATCCCTGCCACGCGTTTATTGCCGTACTGTCCTCATGTTGCACGTAAATAATCTCCCACGACAAGCCTTCCGCAAACGTTTCCCAGTCATAAAAATAACTCAGTAGAAGATCATTGAACTGCCTCACCGTGGTGGTTTTGGTGTCATGCTCAGCCCCCGTCGTCACCTGCACCGCAACCATCGTCCTCCGCGGTGCACCAACAAAGAAAAAGCCGTCCACAAGCGGGAAAGTTCTGCTCTCCGGTACGTATAGCACCTTGTATTGTACATCCAACCTCGGAGGAGTGTGGCCCAGCGCTATTAATGCAACGGGTCTGCTTGGATGTTTTTCGGGGTTCGATTGCAGCACACATCTTTGTCGCCGACGACGTCCTGGTGGAGGCAACTCCTTGAGGCTCAGCATTATATTTTCCACAAAGACTCTACTCAGGAATGCGTGCAGAGTATGCCGCCCCAAAAGTTCCGGAAATAACACTTTATAGTTCTTGCTTAGTCGAAAAAAAATGTCATTCTCCTCATCCACTTCGAGCAACTTTGCAATTAATTCGCTTTCAATGGAAAAACAGGCCGGCATGTTAACAAATCCCTCAACATCGCCTTGTGTTATTGATCTGACAACTTTCACAAGTTTGTGAGAAGCGTCATTCGAGGGCCACATTCCCTTACCTCCAATCATCCCATAATGTACAGCATCTGAGGCGTCGATACCTGCCAGGATGTTATTGGTATCACGCACGCGCTTTCTATATTTATTGTCATTAAAGATGCATCGTGGAATCGGTCCGACGTCATCCATGCGCATGTACATCCTTCTCCAATACTCCACCTGCTCCTCTTCAGTCGTATTGCGTGTCCCCCACGCACACATCGCCTTCACGTCGTTTTCATCGGGGCAATTCATGATGATTTCGATAGCACCCGCCTGCTTCGCCCATGCTTGGAAGTTCTTTTCGTTCGGGGACGACAACATAATGATGCCCCACTCATCAGAGGGCACAACATTAGTCGATGGTTCTTGAAGTTGTCTTGCCATATCGATGATAATATACCCCTTNATTCCAGTCCTAGCCAAATTTACCA
>NW_021706301.1:7638-8989 GCF_003719475.1 Trypanosoma rangeli
ACAAGTTTGTGAGAAGCGTCATTCGAGGGCCACATTCCCTTACCTCCAATCATCCCATAATGTACAGCATCTGAGGCGTCGATACCTGCCAGGATGTTATTGGTATCACGCACGCGCTTTCTATATTTATTGTCATTAAAGATGCATCGTGGAATCGGTCCGACGTCATCCATGCGCATGTACATCCTTCTCCAATACTCCGCCTGCTCCTCTTCAGTCGTATTGCGTGTCCCCCACGCACACATCGCCTTCACGTCGTTTTCATCGGGGCAATTCATGATGATTTCGATAGCACCCGCCTGCTTCGCCCATGCTTGGAAGTTCTTTTCGTTCGGGGACGACAACATAATGATGCCCCACTCATCAGAGGGCACAACATTAGTCGATGGTTCTTGAAGTTGTCTTGCCATATCGATGATAATATACCCCTTCATTCCAGTCCTAGCCAAATTTACCATAGCCCTTCCAATATTACTCTCACCCTCGTATTCTGTCACCGTTCGTGTCCTCCTGTCAAACAAGTATGCAAAATCCCTTCCAAAGCAGTACACAACCACATGGAGCTTCGTGGCATCGTAGTGCAGCAGCTGATAAAGGAGGTAGGAGCCAGCCGCCATTGACTTCCCTATGCCGGGGGTTCCAATCAAAAGATGACGTCTCATTTTAGGTGCGTCTGTATCTGGAGGGGGAAACACTCCTTTTAGATCACCCTCGACAATCTTCCACACCCGATGCACCTCAATGTTAATGTAGCAGTCGGTAATAGGCACTGCATGGTTCAGCGAGTACGGCCATCGCTTTTCAGAGGAAAGGATCATGAGTCGTGGGCGTGGTGGACGGAATTGCTCCTCACCACGCACTGGGAGAAAAGTACGCACAGTCTGCGTGTACTCCCATAATAACTCTTGTGGCCGTTGGCCCTCTATCACCACCATGTATTCCCCTTCGCCCTCAGGAAATCCCATGACGTGACTCCACGTTGCGTTAAACACGGACTCGTAGAATCCCTCCAGCCTCGGTCGTCTGGGAGGTTTTTCGTTTCCCCACCTTTCCTTCTCTGCATCCTCCGCCTGCCGAAGAGCTGCCTTCAGTTTTGTCTGTGCAATAGCAGAGACAATACTCTTATCTGTAAATTCCTTCCAGTCTCGGAGCGTGGCCACCATGCGCTCCGTAAACTTGCGTGCATCTTCACGAAGTCTGCGTGCATCTTCAAAAAGCTGATACCCTGGTGAATCGAGGATTTCCTCACGAAGCCTCTGGTCTGTAACGTATTCTGCGGGCTGCTGCACAAACACCTCCATCACCACATTTTGGTCTTCACCCACCGCTCTGTCGGGGCCAACGTACTGCC
>NW_021706299.1:0-1080 GCF_003719475.1 Trypanosoma rangeli
GTGTTGACAACTATCCACACAACAGATCCTATCGGATAACGCTCGCGCTAGTTGATTTTAGCGAGGCTTTTGGCTCCATTAGCCATCGTGTCCTCGGGCGCCAGCCAGCCAATGTGCCACGGTGAATAGCCGAAGGTAGTTGCAGAACTTCCTGCCAATTGAACGCCCAAGCGCCTCGGCCGTACTCCAATGACTCGATATTAACGACGGCCTCCGCACCGCAAAGTGTTCTCAACGAAATTTGCTTCAAAGCGGGCGGCTTTTGTCCCTGCACGGCCGGCCCCAACGCGCCCCAATTGTATCGTGTGCCCAGGCGTCCGGGAACAGGGGGGTCGAGGGATGAATTGTTCACTTAAACCTCCTTCCTCTGCCTGCGTTGCCCAACGGCATTTCATCTTCGCCCAGAAACAACAAATATATGTTTAACGCACCTTAAAAGGGAGCTGCCTAACGGGTGGTGTCTAAATTCTGCTGCATTTAAAAGGGCCCCTGCTCACTTTGTGGTGGTGGTGGGGCAGAGGGGACCAGTTGCGATTGCTGCCCGCGCGAAGCGGTGTACATTGGCAGGGTAGCACTGCATAACCCATTGGAGGCGATAAACACATCAGGCGTTGGCTCGCTGCCCGATGCGGGCAAACGGTGTGGGCACTGCTCATGCCCCGGCTGCTCTGTAACATGGCACCCAAAAGGGCGGGAAAGCGTTCCATAGTGACCGGGGCGCCCCCCTGTACCAACGAGAGAGCGCTTCGTGAAGGCCAATGTTGGCTCTCACAAAGCGCTTGTTGGCCCACTCCGCCGCGACATTCAGGCCTTCCTGCGGGGCCGAGTGGAGGACACACCTACCGATGTGGCGCGTGGTGGGGGCGCTGCCATCGGTGAAGAAGCCATGGCGGACAAAAGCGCTGCAGCAAGATGGGCACTGTGAGTAAGCCCGTGGCGTTGATGAACAGGAAGGGGCCCCAACACTGCTCCCAGCGGAACTCTTCGCGCGAACGTTGCGCGAGAGGCGGTGGCTCGGCCGATGCCAAGCCCGGCGTGCCTGTTGCTTGGGGAATGCCACCCACCAGTTTACAGTGTGGC
>NW_021706299.1:1437-4575 GCF_003719475.1 Trypanosoma rangeli
GGCCCACTCCGCCGCGACATTCAGGCCTTCCTGCGGGGCCGAGTGGAGGACACACCTACCGATGTGGCGCGTGGTGGGGGCGCTGCCATCGGTGAAGAAGCCATGGCGGACAAAAGCGCTGCAGCAAGATGGGCACTGTGAGTAAGCCCGTGGCGTTGATGAACAGGAAGGGGCCCCAACACTGCTCCCAGCGGAACTCTTCGCGCGAACGTTGCGCGAGAGGCGGTGGCTCGGCCGATGCCAAGCCCGGCGTGCCTGTTGCTTGGGGAATGCCACCCACCAGTTTACAGTGTGGCAAGCAACCGGCATTCGCCGCATATGTAGGAGGATTTTGTCGTGGTGCACTGCACCGGCGGATTTGGCGTAGTCCAAAGCGACGGACTCCGCAGGCTCCTGCGGGGTGTTCGCGCCGGAAACCAGATCGCCGCAGGAAGCCACTTGGGACGCCGTGGCGTCGCAGGCGCCAGCGGCAAGAATGCGTTCCACCAGATTACCGAGGCAGCTGGCCGGCTCTGTGGGACTGTCCCCGTGCAAGGGCTCCTGTTGGGGTGGCTGAGGGCGCAAATCCCCGGGCGCCTCCTCGCTTCCACCGCGCACACCCTCACAAGATTGCTTTGCTTCCTGGTGCGTAGCGAGCATAAACCAGCGGCTTTTGGCGGCGGCGCCGTCCAACTCCGTCAGCTTGGGGCCCAAAACGATGGCTTCCGGCGGCTCTCTGCCGGGGCTGCCGCCTTGGCGCCCCCCCGTCTGCCCGGCGTAATTCGTTGTTCTGCGCTGCCCACGTTGCCCCCACGCCCCGTAGGACCCTGCGAAGCGGATTGGCCGTGTGGCGATATTTCCTCTGGTTGGCCTCCCCCGCGTAGACAAACTTCGGGAAGGCCCCGGTAGCCCAGCGGGCGCGCCATCGCCCCCACAATCTACACGTCAAATGCGATGATGTGGTGGACGCTGTCTGGCGAGGGCTTTGCCGCCAAATTGGGAGTGGCACGGTGGGGTCGGGCGCCGAGCCGCGGCGTCCGTCGACCAATCCTGCGCAGCCGCCCGCGTTGGTCACCTGGAAGCCTCTCCCAATACACCGTCGCGAAATGATCTCGCCGCGGGGTCCGGGCGGAATATTGCGACCCCAACCCACTGTATTTGCCTCGGCGTCTGCGCAGGGCAGCTTCTCCAACTCCAAGCTGGTGGCGCCGTCAGCTCCATTCCTGCCGCCGCCTCGGCAGGTGCGAGCAACGCCGCAGTGCCGAAACCCCAGCAAGCCGAAGCCACCTGCTTGGGTGGGGCGGCAACCGAGCCTCGCCCGAGCGAGACCCGCAACGATCCACTGCAACCCCCCGCAACCAAAGGCCAGAACTCTCACCAATACCGCCATTCAGCTGCCGCGTGGTGCGGGAAGCGCTGCCGACTGCACGGCAACGCGCGCCCGCCTCTCGCGTCACGGACTCGGCGGGCGCAGGATACCGCACACCACGACGGGCCGCAATCCAAGGGCGCCCTCGACCCCCAACATCACACCCGCCGCCTCCGCAAGCGGAACTTTTTGGCGCGTGCTGTATCAGAGACCGGCCGCGTGGCGGTTGGAGCAAATAAACCGCCGCGAATCCTCAAAGCACGGTTCACCCGGCGTGCCGTAGGTGTGGAGCATGGCGTGCCCCGCCGCGCTGCCGTCAGGCGCACCATCTTCTCGTAGCGCACAAACCCCGTCGTCGGCAGCAGTCCCCCGCCACCCTCCTGTGACCCAACAAAGTGTCTCACCAAAAGCTTTTTTTCCGACGCCCGCGGAGCCAACGATGGCAATCTTCAGAGGGCTAGAAAAAAGAGTGCGGGCTGCAGAAAAGAGGGAGAGCCCGCGACATCGCGCCATCTCCTTCCGGCAAACAAAGCCCAGAAGCTGCGTAAATCTGCACTGCGCATGCAGCGAAATGGCACGCTCTGAGGCGTCGGTCAAAGGCGTGTTGCCAAAGCCGGCCCCAAACGTCTGCAGAGGTTCCTTCTGCCGCTGAAGAAAGCGCCTGCAGAACGAACGCATGAAACTCTGCTGCCTCATTGGGGTCCTCAGCTGCATCTCCTCCTGTTGGCGCTCAGCCATATCATACTGGTACCAAATCACGTTGCCCCCTAACATGAGGTAAAGGTCGGCGGACACACGCGAGGCCTCCAGCACAGCAAGACATGCGTGCTCAAGTACGAGAGCGCCCTGACAAGAAGCGGCCACTGACACATTCTTATAGTTCGCCGCGGCGCCTCGCCACTCTCATCGCGACGCGGCACAACAAGCTGGATTTCGTAGTAGCACGCAGAGCAAATACGATGCGTCGTAACTGCTGCTGCTGGCAGTGCGGGGCAGTTGCGGTTGAGACTGGCAAAGGCGGAAAGAGCCCGAACTGCTGGGGTCCCCTCCCGCAGGTGTGTCACCGGCGAGATTCAGCACAGCTGGGTGGGTCGCAGTGAACTCCACACCCTCCGTCCAAGAGGGGGTACGATACGCGCGCGGGGCACCGTGGTGATTGCGGAACGTGATGGTACGTTCCCTAGCGCCCGCAGCGCCCATCAGGGCCGCGCAATCTCTGCTTATCCGGAGGCGCGCAGAGGCCGGTGCCGGAATGCCCTCCGTGGCCTTTCCAGCTCAGTCGGTAAATCTGCACGGCTCTTAACCGTGTTCTCGGGGGCTCCGTCCCCACGAGGGATGCCTTCTCCCTCGTCCTCCGCCGCCGCTTCTCTGCCGCCGTCGCGCATTTCTGTCGCCCCGAACGCCGGGCGGCAAAACAGGGCCGCGCGAGAAGGACGCTGAAGCGCCAGCCGGGCGTCCCGCATCGGCGGCTGTGGGACCTCCGCGCTGATACTTCGCGCCCCCTCTCTCCCCGGCAAACCGCCGCTAAGAAGAACAACGGCGAATGTGCCGCCCAGGAGAATCACTCCCCCTTCTCCCTAAGAATAATAAAAAGAACATAAATAAAAGGAGACTCGCAGCTTTTAGCTCTGCGCGCACCCAACGCCCCCACGCACCGCAGGGATCGCCCGCCACACACGCACTCCTGAAAAAAATGCATTAAGAAAAACACCTTTCGATTGCCGGGGCCGCGGGAGCCTCGAAGAGTGTCAGTTTGTTTGGGGCCAGGGCTGGAATGAAAAGAAAAGAAA
>NW_021706299.1:4600-6631 GCF_003719475.1 Trypanosoma rangeli
TCCCCACCACCCGCGGCGCCATTCAGCAGAAGACGCATGTTTTAACGTACTTCCCGGACGAGGGGCCAGGGGCGGGGGAAAGGGCGGTTGCAGAGCAATCATCTTGCATTTCTACTTGCTGCAGACGCCTGCTCTGTGCGGCTGATGCTCAAAGCGGCACCGCCGCCGCCACCACGGCAGTGATCGCGGCGAGGAGAAGGCTGGATAGAACAACAACAGACGCACAGCCATCGTGGCCACCTTTGCTGTGGCTGTCTTTGCCGTGTTCACCTTTGCCGGGGTCGGCTTTGCCGTGTTCATCTTTGCCGTGTTCACCTTTGCCGTGGTCATCTTTGCCGGGGTCGGCTTTTTTTGGGTGGATGAGGCTGCTGCCGTTGGCGGCGATGGTGCACACCTCCTCGTACCTCGGGCACTTGATCTTTCTGTTTTCCTTGAAGTTGTCTGATTTGGGCGTGATGGACTTTCCCTCGGGGCACAGCTCAAAATCACCCCCGCCAAGATATTTCACCTTCACCTTGCCCCCCTCGCACTGCACCGCCGCACACACCGCGTGTGCGGTGGAATCCCCAATGGAGACATCTTTACTCTTGAACGGGACTGGGTCTGCATCGAGGCACCACGAGCCCTTTCCGTGGAGGGATCCTGGCGGGGTGTCGGTCCCTTTCGCTGTGCAAAAAAGATTTTTAGGAGTATCACGAGGCGGGTGAACAACACTGCAGCTCTCCTTTTCTTCACCGTCGTCTTTAGCAGCATCGCCAGAACATGTCCCGATGGCTTGGCGGGTGGACGTGCAGCGAAGCAACTTCGCATCTTTTTTATCGCAGAACATGCCTGAAAAAGTGGTGGGAGTCTCCTCCGAGCACGGCTTATCCAGGAAGTTGCAGCTGGAGTTCTTGCCCCACGCCATCGGCTCCTCCATCCCCCACACGGCCTTGTAGTAGCCGAGGTCCTCAAACACCGCCATCGTCAGCGCAGTGTAGTAGCCGGCGGCACCCTTACCACGCAGGCTCATCAACTCGTCCTTCGCGTTGCGCAACGACCACAAGTACACCCCATCATGATTGTACAGCTCCATGCCCTTGAGGGTGTCGCAGCCGTAGTGCAGCTTCGCCTTGTTCAGCGTAACAGGTGACTTCACCATCGTCACGGGAGAAGTACTGCCGCGCACACCAGTCTGGTTCAACAGCATGTCGTGCTTCATCATCTGTTCCATGCTGAAGCCAAGAGTAAGGGCGATTGCATGCGCAGTGACGCGAGCAGAGTGCATGACGCCAATCGCATGAAAAGGCACAATATGCAGGGCACCGGAAATTGGACGACCGCCCTCCCCGAACGTACACGGGACAGCCCACGTCCCGTAATTCGACCTGGACGCCACGTAGAGCACCATGTCCGCGTCCGTCACTCCCGTCTTCTGATGCGCGTCGGGGACCTTGAAGTATTGGCAGTTCCCCTCCTTCTCTGTGAACGGCAACACAACAAACGGAGTCTTCACGCGCTGAACGAGCAAACGCTCCGCGTGCAGTCCGACGGCCACAGGAAGAATCTCATCCACAATGGTTTTTATCATATCCGGGGTCAAAACCTCATCCTTCTTGCACGGTGAATTCTGTCCCCTGAAGTCCGGCTTTGTTTCCTTTTCTTTGGTGCAGTATTTATTGGTGTCCTTCAAATCCTCCGTGGACACCGCGATGCGGATGGGCGCCCAGTCACTCTTGCCCTCTTCCTTTGCGGCGACGGTGTACGCCTGCGTTGCGCCCTGCCCCTTGCGCGGCAGCTCACGCACCACCGCGGTCGGCGGCCGGCCGCTCTCCCACAACACCTCGTCGAAGGCACGGGGGTGCGCGGCGGCGAGGCACCCACCGGCGCCGTACATTAACAGCAGTAGGAACACCGCCAGTGCGAGAAACGGCGTGGCGTGAAGTCGACGGCGCATGGCGTGAGGCGAGAGAGTGTGTGTTGTATTGTTGCAAATAACCGTATTAGTAGCACAAAGCTTGTCCGCAGCAGCAGAAGAAAAAGGGAAGGGCG
>NW_021706299.1:6656-9018 GCF_003719475.1 Trypanosoma rangeli
CTGTCCCCTGAAGTCCGGCTTTGTTTCCTTTTCTTTGGTGCAGTATTTATTGGTGTCCTTCAAATCCTCCGTGGACACCGCGATGCGGATGGGCGCCCAGTCACTCTTGCCCTCTTCCTTTGCGGCGACGGTGTACGCCTGCGTTGCGCCCTGCCCCTTGCGCGGCAGCTCACGCACCACCGCGGTCGGCGGCCGGCCGCTCTCCCACAACACCTCGTCGAAGGCACGGGGGTGCGCGGCGGCGAGGCACCCACCGGCGCCGTACATTAACAGCAGTAGGAACACCGCCAGTGCGAGAAACGGCGTGGCGTGAAGTCGACGGCGCATGGCGTGAGGCGAGAGAGTGTGTGTTGTATTGTTGCAAATAACCGTATTAGTAGCACAAAGCTTGTCCGCAGCAGCAGAAGAAAAAGGGAAGGGCGGGTGCAGTTGCAAAAATGAAAATTGCAGAAGGGGAACTCGAAAAAAGAGACCGCGAGCCAAAACGACGGCGGCCTCCGCACCTCCAGTTCCGCGCAATCGTCCCGTCCTCCACACACAGACACACGCATGCAAATGCATATTTCTCCTTTTTAGTGGGTGTGGGGCCGCGGCGGACACGCACAGGGGACGCATCCCCTCGTCATACGCCCGCGCTCCCCGAAGCGAAACACACACAAAAAGCAAAGAGATGGACCCAACTGAGGCGCGTCCCCCATTCACGTTTCCCCCCGCAGAGGAACCCCTTCTGCCGTGCCGCCGCCAGTCCTCCGCTCCCCGAGCAACAAAACAAGAACAGACCTTCCCCCAAATAAAAATCAAAAAACATATTAAAACAAAAACACGGTTCATCCACAAGGCATTAACTGCGGCTGCAAACTGCGATGCGCAAGCGGGGAATGGGGCGACGTCCGTACAATGGGGTCATCATCTGAGGAAAAAATGGCGCACGCCCTCCTCCCACCCTCAAAGTGCATGCCGCACAAAGCAAAGGTTTCGAGGTCCGTAACGCATGAGGCACGTCGGAGCCCTTGTGCACGCCGTGCTCGCGGAAGCTTCCTAGCGAGACATCAGGGCCGCAATGCCCGTAACCACCGCAAGTAACAATACTGCACAGGAGCGAAGGTCAGTGGCGGCAGCACCATCCGTGTGCTCCCCAGGCAATGGCACGTTAGCGCCCACGTTCTTCTCTCCACCCCCGTTGATCCTTTTCTTTCCCACTTCGTCGTCGGCTCAGTTCCTTCGGGGGGAGCAGCTCGGGGCGCCTGCGTTCACGAAGTCCTTGCCGACGTCGGGACTCACGGTGCAGTGCATGTGAGGGGTAATCGTCCCCAGTGCCCAACTCGTCATCGTCGCTGGGGTGGCGCGTGACACGACTCCTGCCGGCGGGAATGATGGTGCACACCTCGTCGCACTTGAGGCACTTGATCTTGCCGCTCGCAAAGTCAACGGACGTGCCCGCAGGTGAGAGAGAGCTGCCCTCAGGGCAGTTGTACCAGTCACTGTCGCCGAGGTAACGGACCCTGAACGAACCCCTGGCACATGCCACCTCCGCGCAGACGGCGGCCACAGCACAACCACCCTGGGCTCCGGGCCCTACGTCTCCACGTCCACCTTGAGCAACTCCCCATCGAGACACCACGAGCCTGCGTCCAGGCGGCTCCCGTGCAGGGCCGTGTTTTCCTCATTGCGGCATGAACCAAAAGGTGACGAGCGGATGAAAAGGTACTCGTCGTTCCACGAAGAACTGCATTGGCCCAAGGCAACGCGGTCGCTTGTGCAGTACGACATGGTGCCACTGTAGTTCTTCTGACAGAACATTGCGGGAAACTTGGTGTGGTCGTCCGGCCCGCACTGCTTTTCATTGACGAACTCGCATCCGGCGTTTTTGCCGCAGCGCATCGGCTCCGCCATGCTGAAGTTCGCCTTGTAAAAGCCCATATCCTCAAACGCAGCCATAGTCAGCGCGGTGTAGAAGTCGGCACCAGTGGCAACCGTGGGGCCCATCAGTTCGTTCTTCGCGCGCCGCCGATCCCAGTGTGAGTGCAGCCGTGATACACCGTCGTATTCGTCCCTCAGGGGCATGCCCTCAAGGCTGCTGCAGTTGAAGTGCTCCTGCGCCTTCTTATTTGTGAGCGTGGAGATCACCGTCCCCGACTTTGCCGCATAGCCCCCAGTGGTGAGAGTGCGCACCACACTCTTCACCTCCATTTGTTGGTAGCCAAACCCAAGCACATGCGCGAGTTCGTGTGCAACGACGCGGACAGCGAACCACGGGTGGACACCGCCAGAAAGATAAAAATTCATGGCGCCAACGGTCGTTCTTATTGACAGTGACGCACGGAACGGCGAAGATTGCAGACAACCCAGCAGCCAAATAGAG
>NW_021706310.1:0-8556 GCF_003719475.1 Trypanosoma rangeli
GCACGGCACAGGCGTTGGGGTTCTTCTGCATGGCGGGGGGTCGAGGGAGCTCACGTTCGACGGGGTGAGGACGGTGACGGTGCACTCAGTTGTGCGGATCTCTGCAACTGCGAGGGATCGCCGTGGAGCGCGGATCCGCGGCGTCTGCGATGCCGTTGACGAGCCCCAGAACAGCGGGATGGGCCGTTTTTGTCCAGGCGATTGACAAGGCGAAGAAGCTCCCTTTTGCACCTCGACGTTTTTTGTCAGCACGTAATGATGTCAAGCTGATGAGGAGGTGCTTGCAGTTTTTCTCTCTTATTTTGATTGGGTACTGAGTGAGTATATACATGCACACACATGTGGCCACCAGGTCAACGTGGCTGAAAATGCGTAGCATTGTTCTTTCTTCTTTTTTGCCTTTCTATTATGGGAAAGTAAGGCACACTATATTTATTGCCTAGGTTTTTTTTTTTTGCTTCTTATTTCTCAGCGGGTTTTGTTGCTGGATGTTTTTGCAGTTGCGATCGTGGAGCCATGGTGCGTACTAGCTCACAATCACATCCACAAACAACTTCAAATTCGCTGCAGGAAGAACGACTTAACACGAAGGATTTGGAGAAAGCCCTCGACACTGTTTTTTCCCTGGGCAAGCCGCGCAGTGAGAGTGGGTCATTTGCATTGTTTGAGTATATTGTTGATGCAGGAAAAACCATATTAAACCCTTTGCAGTCACGTCAGGATTTTCAGAATTTTATGCAGAGTGACTTTGGGAAACGTGCGTCTGCGCAGTTCTTGAGTTATTTGGATGCTGACGGCGATGGACGTGTCACTCCGCGTGATTTTCAAGTGATGTACGACCGTGACCTGAATAACTTTCTTCGACGCCATCAGCGCACGCTGGACAGTGCCCTGCCTTTAATTGGTCAGTGTGCATTTGGCTTCACTGTGGGGTTTGTTGCTGGCAGAGTGGCGCACCGGATGTACAAGAACAAGGTACTTATCTTGACATCCTCCTTTGTGCTCTACAGCGGGCTTCAGTTCCTGGCACAGATGAACTTTGTTAATCAGAATTTGCTTGAGGCTGCTTTCCGAGAAAAGTTGCGGCAACTCGCTGACACAAACGGTGATGGGGAGATAAACAGAGAAGATCTGAATTTTCTGGTCGAGAACCGAATGCGGTACGTCGCTACAAAGTTGGGACCTGGCGGCATTGCCCCGGGTGTGGTGGGCTACGCGACGCTCGGCATTGGCCTTTTGCGTGGAATGCGACGAATCTAGAAAGTAAGTTCGTATATGTAGGTGGGATTGTATTAAAGCTGGTTGCGGGGTGCTGGGAACTTATGAGCGGGGAAAGGTAGTGGTTTATTGCCGGAGACAAGGGCGTGTGGGGAGTAGAATTCCCACCGCCGCTGCAAAGCAAATGCAATTTGGCATTTGGGGTTCGTCAATTTTCTTTTTTTGCTTTTGCCGTGTCTCCTTTTTTAATTTTTTCTTTATGTAATGTGTCTGACTAGCGAGGGAGGGGTTACTCTGTGCACCTGCGTCTGCGGGTGTTGCTGCGAACTCTGAGGGTGGCTGCCTCGCACGGCTCCTGACACTCTGCATTACGCCAGTGAGTGCCGTGGAAGAGAGAAAAAAAAAAGGAAGTAAGAACGACAAAAAAAAAGGGGAGGGGGAGGAAAAAAAACAGCATGCTTCGTGCGACTTTGTTGCTTAGTGCTCGGGGCGTTATTAAGCGACGCACCCCTCAATTGTGGGGAGCCCCTGGTGCGCCAATTATTCGCATGCGTGGCCATCACGTCGTGTGGAAGTTTCAGTCGTACGATCTTATTGTAGAACACACTCACAAGCGGCGCAACTCCGACATCCGCCTGCTGCACTACCTCGGCAAACACTGTCCACACCCGCAAAAATCGCTGTGGTCGCCTGACACCCCGGTTGCACAGGACAGGCACTTGTTTATGCTGACCACCGTTGACGTGGATGCGTTCAAGTACTGGTTTGGTGTGAAGCGGTGCCGGTTGTCGATGCGGCCGTGGGCTCTTCTTGCAAAGGCCGGCCTGTTGCCACCGTCGCTGCGGCAAAACTCCAGGATCATGCCCAAGCCACTCTTTGACAAGGAGCAGCTTATGCGGTACTATCTCGCCAACCGGAAAGACGAGGCCGCCGTCGCACGGGAGGAATATTTGAACTACAAGAATAGTCTAGTAAAGTCAGAGGAGGAACGAGCTGCAGAGAGGCCAGTGGCACCGTATCTTTAACATTGACCAGGAAGAGCCAGTGTTGTGGCGCTACAAAAAAAAAAAAGGAAGAAAAAGGTGAGCGTGCGTGTGACGGAAGGAGAAGCAGCGAGGGGTGTGAGGTGGTGGAGGGCGTAATGAGATTCCTGCCGCTGCTTGATTCTTGTCTTTTTACCGATTCCGTTAAGACCGCTGTGTG
The DNA here is from genome assembly GCF_003719475.1 of Trypanosoma rangeli. Taxonomy (NCBI): domain Eukaryota; phylum Euglenozoa; class Kinetoplastea; order Trypanosomatida; family Trypanosomatidae; genus Trypanosoma; species Trypanosoma rangeli. The sequence continues at coordinate 2,422 of NW_021706310.1, forward strand.
CGGATTTGCTTCACTCTTCCTCACTTACTCACGTACTCGCTTTATGACGACTTTGGCGTGTCACAACTGAGGTGCAAATACACCTGCACATTTTATTGTTGTTGTTTATTTATCTTTTGCTTCAATGTACACTTCCAGCACAATAACGACAGCGTTTAGGTGAAAGAAGCAGAAAAAATCTGAAGGAATTTAGTGGAGGAGAGCAATTGCCTTTACTCTCATACATTCTTTTAGAGGACGCGAGAACAGGTGTGCTCCTCGGTGGGTGTCACAATGGAGTCTCCAATCAATCCCGCCGTGTGGAAGTTTCTCTTCCATGGCACAGTTGCCACCCTCTCCGCTGTCTCCCTCTTCTCGCTGTATCATGAGCGATACAATGTGCTTTCCTCGCTTGACGCTTCCTTCACAGTTCTCTGTAAGGCCAAGACAGACGAGGATCGGGCTGCAGCGGCTGAGGACATTCTTAAGAAGCTCAAGGAGGACGCAGCTCAGAAGAAAGATTCATCGCGGCTTTCAGCACAGCGTCAAGGGGGAACGTTGTTGCGACTTGCCGCCCTCAGCAAGGACGGATCCAATGTGGAGGGGGTAAGCTTGGCAATCAAGACCATCGTTTCTGTCTTCGGTGCCGACAAGGAAGGTTGCCGAAAACTGTACATGCTGGGTGGCTACCGCACATTGTTAGCGACACTGAGCGAGGCACACCGTCAGGGACGGCAGGAGCTCATGGAGGAAGTAGCGCAGGCGTTGCACACACTCACGCACGTCAATGATGCCGAAGTGGTGTTGGAGACCGACGTGCCAGTAGGCGCCGAGGGTGCCTACGCATTGGCCCGCATCCCCGCGACAGTAAAGATGTTACGCCTTCTCGACCCGCAGAGCCCTATTCTCTTCCTGAATGCTCTTACAGGGATCTTTGCGAATGTATGTGCGCTGCGCGTGGGTGCATTGGCGGTGGGGCAGGGTGTGGAGGGGCGCAGTGGGATGTCGTACTTCCTCCGCCTGCTTGAGCACGGCAACCAGGGCGTGATGGAGCACTGCGCTCTCAACATCCGTTACCTTGCCCGCGCCGGCCTCGGTCACGAGGAACTTGTGGATGAGGACAACCTGCGGCGCCTCGCAGAAACCTTTACCGTGAACGCTGACCCACGCGTCACGAACTCCATTCTTACCATTATCTTGCTTATGTGCGACAGCAAGCACGGCGCGCAGTTTTTTACGTGTCTGGCGGAGAAAACGGACATCATTTCTACTCTCTTTGAGGTCTGGTGCCACGCTTCGGAAAAGGTGCTGCGTGACAGGGCTGAAGTGCTGGTGCAGCTCCTTGCCCGCGTCCCGCAGTGCACCGCGGCAGTGCAACGATACCTCGAGCGGTACCGTGTGCAAATTTCTGAGCGTCGCGCGAAGGATGAAGAGGCGCGACGCAAACAGCTACAACAGATGCGACAAAACCAAATGATGCAGCAGATGATGATGGAGAACATGGGCATGGGCGGTGGCGGTGGTGGTATGTGGTGATAGCAGAGACAGAAGATGAGGTTGGGCAGGCGCTGCGCCACGATCTCCTCTCTAGCGTGCGGGGGGAGGTCTGTTCAGCTCCTTTTGTTGTGTGCTGGTCTTCATGGCCGCTGTGGCTGCGGCGAGGCACATATGCAAACACACACAGAAGCAAGGAAACGAAATCAGGAAGGAAAAAGAAAAAAAGCAAACTACGAAAAAAAAAAAGGAAAAAAAAGGAGGAAAACGTAGGAGAGACAGAGAGAGCTTAGCACACGCACACACACGCTGCGGCAACAACACGAGCGATGGGGGTGGAGGGAGCACCAGGACAAGTTGTCTGTGTAGCTGTTGTTGCTTTTTCCGTGGTTGTGGCTTTGCTTCTCTCCTCTCATTACTTATTAAAACAGCACGTAACTCGTTTATATGGTAAACCAAGATCATACATGGACCCAACACATAAGGTCTGGAGAGTGGGATGGCGTGAGAGCCCACGTTCACGCCTTTGTGTGTGTGTGTGTGTGCTGGGGGAGCGTTAGTTACTTGCCCACGCATTCACACACACACACACACACAGTGAAACAAAAAACGCCCAAGGGAGGAGCCACTGTTTCTTTTCACATCTTCTTTTTGCTTAACGTCTCTTGCCATTGTAAATGGCGTCACACTTGGCATTACGGATGAAATTGGTAAGAATGGGGAGCCACCAGAAAAGGAAAACGTAAGGAAGGAATGAACAAGGTGGAGGGTCACATGAACCGCAGTGTTGATTCTGCGGAGGAGGAGCCCCTATCCAATGACCACGCGGAAGGAACAACGATGTCGCTGGAAGAACGTGAGGCCCGCTGGGGATTTACCCTTGACGAGCTGCATGTAGCCACCAAAGTGGTGCGTACGCTATTTCATAATCCCTCGCTCTTTGTGGGCGATGCGTACCTCCACGAGAGTAGTCTGTACACCATGATCTCGCGGGACAGCAAGACGAAGCGCGAAAATCGTGAAGTATACAAAGTAATCATGGCTGAGGAGAAAAGCCGGCGAAAGCGGTTTCAGCGCATGCAGGACATTAAGGCCATACACCGTACGGAAATGAAACGAGAGCGGGATGCAGCTTTGACGTCGTTGATGCAGCGGCCAGCGAGACCGCTGCTGATGATTGATGGACTGGCACCGTCACAACTCACTGACGAGGTTGCGAAAGCTGCCCCAGAGGAGGCATTAAACGGGGTTTGTTCAGAGACGAATGACCCTAACTCCTGTTCTGCCACTGACTGGCAGATCATCAGATTGATTGGTGCCTTTGAGAACTTGATTCGTCTGGAAGAGGCTTATGACACTAGTCCCACCGCACCAGAATGGCTGAGGATTTCACAGCTTGTGGCACAGGTCTATCGCTACATGCCACACAACTTTGGATCACAAATGCCTCCTGCGTTATTGCGCGGTGCTGCTCCTGCAGGAACACCTTCTGAGCAGCGAGAAAAATACACAGCAGTTGTAAAGCTACGCATTGCAGAGCGTTGCGCCGAATTGGTTACATTGGGGGAAAGTGATGAAAACGACGGAGATGAGGAGAACAATACTTGTACCGGCGGTGACAATGCCGTTAAGGGAAATGCCTTCCCTCCTCGTGAAGATGTGCTCGTGGCGGACTCTGTCTTGCTTCGAAACGTGTCACGTCTGCGGCAGTGTGGCGATCCCAACTCTGTTCCAGATGAACTTTGCTTTGCCCTTCAGCACGTTGTGCCGACAACGGACGTCTTACACTCCTTGAAGCTTGTCCTTGCTGAGGGTGCCGTTGATAGTCGGTTTGTGCCACAGGATGCGAATGTGGTACCGACGTTATCAGCGGAGGCGTCGTTAAATCTTTTCATTGCTAGAAGACTTTATGCGAGGAAACGGGTACGAGAGTGGGGAGAATCCCCGTTTACAGTTCAAACTCGCCCACCGACATCGATGGACGAAGAGCCGGATAGCTACTGCATATTCGCTGATGGGCAAACGTGCACTTCCGGTCGGCCTTTCCCGTCTGATGAGGCTCTTCAGTTAAACCGGTGGATTGGATGTCACACTTGCCGCGTGCGGTATAACAAGTTGCACCCCTATTATTACAGCCTTTGTCACCTATGTGGGGAATACAATTTTAACAAGAGACTACTCACGCGGGATCTACGTGGAAAGGTTGTGCTGCTCACTGGCTGCCGCATCAAGATTGGCTTTGCGATGGCGCTTTCCCTCCTGCGTTGCGGGGCACGACTGGTGGGAACCACGCGGTTTGTGCACGAGGCATTGGCACGCTTTCAGCGGGAGACCGATTATGCGGAGTGGGGAGATCGGCTACATCTCTTTGCCCTTGATCTTCGTGACCTTTGGCTCGTGACACAGTTTTGTGCCTTTCTGCGGCATCGGTTTCCCAAACTGTTCGCCATCATCAACAACGCCGCACAAACCATCGCACGCACAAAGGAGTATACGGCCCACCTCTGCCATTTTGAGGCGTACCCGTCACAAGAGCTGCACCGCCGGCTTTGCGAGGACGCAACGATGGGAGAGTGGCATCAATTTTTTTCCACTCACACTTCTGTAACCATTGGCGAGCCCCTTCAGATCGAGCCCCATGCACACAATCAACCGTTTCTAGACGATGCAGCGACCGTCACGAACGACAACCACGAAAACCAGGAGGAGAATCGGACGGGGGACAAAGAACAGCTGGCATTAACTGCCACAGCCAACATTGCCGCTATTCACCCGCCTGTTTTTGACCGCTACGATACTCAAGCAGAAGAAAGTGATACGCGTGAGATGAACTCGTGGGTGTTGCGGTTGGGTGAGGTGCCAGGAAGCGAAGCAGCGGAGATTATGGCCATCAACGCCCTCGCGCCATTTATCATCAACAGTAAGCTAAAACCATGCTTGCTGAATCGGGAGGGCGACGCGGTGCCAAACGAGGAACGGTTTATCATCAATGTCTCGGCCATGGAAGGACAGTTCTACCGGTTCAAGCAGGTGACACACCCTCACACAAACATGGCGAAGGCCGCCCTTAATATGATGACCCGGACGAGCGGTGAGGACTACGCTCAAGATGGAATCTTCATGAACTCCGTGGACACGGGGTGGATTACGGATGAGTCACCCAAGGCAAAGAAGGAGCGGCGGGGAGAGCAGTTGCTGCTGTGCCCACTAGATGAGATTGATGCCGCCGCACGCTGCTTGGACCTCATTTACACAAACAGCAAGGAATACGGCAAGTTTTTTAAGGACTTTAAAGAAATAGCGTGGTAAGGGGAATTGCGACCCACGGAGAGCCGCTCTGTGCGTAATACAACAAAGTAAAAATGCCCCACTAAGACGGGGTATTAAAAGGCTTGCAAAGATACGGTGGTGATGGGGTGAGTGACGCTCTGCGTGTTGAGAACCCTACAATTATTTTTGAGTATGACTCCCTAACATTTTTGCTACTTTCTCCACACGCGTTGTGCTTTTATCACAGACACATCTCATCAGGCCTAGAGGGAAATCAGCAGGTTGCGAGGCATCCACAAAGCGTACAGGAAGGTAAGGCTCCCCTGCAATGTGCCGTATGCTACCCACTGAAGGCGAAGTGACGGCCCAACGGGTTCTCTTCATGATGCTACCAATACCCAAAACACTAAATTTCACTCTCCATGCTCACAAGGCATGACTGCGGAAGTGAAACCTGGCATGAAGAAGGCTAACGGCGGTTATGAGAAACCGTGGGAAAATTGAGTTACTATTCTCTACGTTGCCTTTCATTGCCCATGCACAAAAAGAAGCTTGGAACTAATGATTTGAATTACGCCATGACGTTGGAGAGGGGTGGTATATCTTACTTTTACGCGTCTTTGGCAAGACAGACAGAGGAGAAGGACGTCACTTGAACAAAGGGTTAAAACCACGTAGAACCAATGATCATCACTCCCCACCCACACATGACCAGGCTATAGACCGCAGGAAAGCTTATCTTTTTATAGGAGACAGTGCGGCGGCCGCCGTTGGCTTCAGTTCCTTTGCGTTTCTTCTTGTGGCCACCGTCGCCGTGGCAGTGCTGCGGCTTTGAGCGGCTGTCGTGATTGGGGACAGGCAACGCACGTCTGGACCCAAAAAAAAAAACGTGCAACGCGTCCCTACGGAACCCTGCGCACGATGCGTAAAGCATCAGTAATACACTACACAGCCACCCCCACTACTCCCTTTGTTTTTGTTTTTTTTTTCAACGACGGACTCTAAGAAGTATTGCTTTGCTTTGCCCGCTGTTCATGGCAAAAAAAGAAAAACGGTTTTTTGTGTGTTGAGGGGATTTAAGTTTTGTGAGAAATGTGCGGGGAAAAAAATGCGTTGAGCGGAAGGGACTAACTCCAGCATCGCACGTACGCGTGCGTCTGCTGATGCGGGCAGGACGAGGGGAATTCACTCTGCTCTGATCGGGGCGGGGGCAGGTCTTTCTGCCTGTTCTGCTGAAAGACAGGGGCGACTGCATTCGATGCCGCATTTATTACACATGGGCTTCATTTTTATTTTTGGTGGGGTTTGTGGTTGTGTTGCGGAGCTGCTGTGTTTGTGGTGGATGCAATGGATATCACGCCACTTTTTATGTGCACTGGCTTTAGGCCCAGT
>NW_021706312.1:0-8528 GCF_003719475.1 Trypanosoma rangeli
TAAAACAAAACACCAAATAAATAAAACAATACAAAATAAACCCTGCAGAATAAGAGCGGCAGCCCCCTTTCCTGCTGCTTCGTTCCGCCCGCAAGCGAGGGCGACACGCCAGCGCAGCCGTAGCCTCAGACTGCTCGGTCAGTGCGTGCAGCCCAAACAAGACGGAACAGGCGCATGCGCCCAGGACGGCAAACCAACAAAAAGAGAGGCGCCAACGGCGTTTGCTCGAGGCTCTCAGCGGTGCATGCAGCACCCGCCATTGGAGCCGCACGCCAACCAAAAACGATGGCACCCAAAAAAACAAAAGGGAAAAACACCACGCCAAGGCACAAAAACAATTTCAGAAATTCGGTTTGCCCCCTGACCTCTGGGCTGTGGTGGCCGCCGCATTTGCTTTCCCGCCTGTGAGCCCACTCAGCATGCAAAACTTACCCTCTCGCCCAAACTCTCTGCAGCAACAAACTGGGAACAGCAAGGAGATACCACCAATAGAATACTGCCGGCGTACACCCACAAGGCGCCATCATTCCCCACGCAATTTTACTCGCAAAAAAAAAGGTGCTGCTGTGGTAGCGCTGGCCATAATAATCATTTGGCGCACGGCAGAGCGAGTCCCTAATTACGCCTCCTACCCACACACAAACACACTCTGGAATATATCATACTCCCTAAAATATTTCGCCAGTAAACTCAAGCTGCTTGTTCCCCTCCTCCTTTTCCTTGTCCCTCTGGTTGCCGCCCACGTTGGGTTTGTCGTTCACTTCCGAAATTTTCAGCTGATACCGCTACCTCGCACTGACGCACCTGCTGATTCCAAAATGCCGCAATGGCCTGAGGGTCCTCAGGCTCATTGCTGCCCGTTACATTTGCGTGCGCGACGACAACACATTTCTGCCACGCGTTTATTGCTGTACTGTCCTCATGCTGCACGTAAATAATCTCCCACGACAAGCCTTCCGCAAAAGTTTCCCAGTCATTAAAATAACTCCATGGAAGATTGTTGAACCGCCTCACCGTGCTGGCTTTGGTGCCATGCTCAGCCCTCGTCGTCACACCTGCACCGCAACCATCGTCCTCCGCGGTGCACCAACAAAGAAAAAACCGTCCACAAACGGAAAATGTCTGCTCTCCGGTACGTATAGCACCTTGTATTGTACATCCAACCTCGGAGGAGTGTGTTCCAGAGTTATTAATGCAACGGGTCTGCTTGGATGCTTTTCGGGGTTCGATTGCAGCACACATCTCTGTTGCTGACGACTTCCTGGTGGAGGCAACTCGTTGAGGCCCGGCATTATATTTTACGTAAAGGCTCTACGCAGGAATGCGAGCAGAGTGTACCGCCCCGAAGCGTCTGCCAATAATTCTTTTCTGCACTTCAATATTCGAAAAATAATGTCATTCTCCTCATCCACCTCGAGCAACCTTCCAATTAATTTGTTTCCAATGGAAAAACAGACCGGCAGGTCCACAAACTCCTCAACATCTTTTTGTGTTATTAATCTGACAACTTTCACAAGTTTGTGAGAAGCGTCATTCGAGGGCCACATTTCCCTACCTCCAACCATCCCATAATGTACAGCATTTGAAGCGTCGATACCTGCCAGGATGTCCTTGATTTCCTCCACACGGTCCTTATTGAATTGAAAGATGCATCGTGGAATCGGTCCGACGTCATCCATGCGCATGTGCATCCTTCTCCAGTACTCCACCTGCTCCTCCTCAGTCGTATTGCGCGTCCTCCACGCACACATCGCCTTCACGTTGTTTTCATCGGGGGAATTCATGATGATTTTGATAGCACCCGCGTGCTCCGCACATTGTTTGAAGTTATCTTCGTGCGGGGATGACAAGATAATGGCGCCCCACTCAGGGGAGGGCACAACATCATTCCATGGCTCTTGAAAATGTCTTGCCATATCGATAATATACCCTTTCATTCCTGTCCTAGCCAAATTTATCATAACCCTTCCAATATTACTCTCACCCTTGTATTCCGTCACCGTTCGTGCCCTCTTGTCAGACAAGTATGCGAAATCCCTTCCAAAGCAGTACATAACCACATGGAGCGTCGTGGCGTCGTAGTGCAGCAGCTGATAAAGGAGGTAGGAGCCAGCCGCCATTGACTTCCCTATCCCGGGGGTTCCAATCAAAAGACGACGTCCCATTTTAGGTGCGTTTAGACGTGAGGGGGGAAACACTCCTTTTAGATCACCCTCGACAATCTTCCACACCCGATGCACCTCAATGTTAATGTAGCAGTCGGTAATACGTACTGAATGGTTCAACGAGTACGGTCATAGCTTCTCAGAGGAAAGGATCATGAGTCGTGGGCGTGGTGGACGGAATTGCTCATCACCACCCACTGGGAGAAAAGTACACACAGTCTGCGTGTACTCCCATAACTCTTGTGGCCGTTGACCCTCTCTCACCTCCATGTATTCCCCTTCGCCCTCGGGAAACCCCATGACGTGACTCCACGTTGCGTTAAACACGGACTCGTAGAATGCCTCCGGTAATGGTTGTCTGGGAGGTTTTTCGTTTTCCCACCTTTCTTTCTCTGCATCCTCCGCCTGCTGAAGAGCTGCATCGAGTCTGCCTTTTGTACGAAGGGGAACCGTATTTTTCTGTCCAAATTCCTTCCATTGATTGAGAGAAAACACACCTTGCTCTGCAAGCATGCGTGCATCTTCAAAAAGCTGATACCCTGGTGGAATTGAGAATTTCTCGAAGAAGCCTCTGGTCTGTAACGTATTCTGCGGGCTGCTGCACAAACACCTCCATCACCACATTTTGGCTTTCACCCACCGCTCTGTCGGGGCCAATGTACTGCCGAAGGAAGTCGTTCAGCAAAATTCCGTTGCTTTGACCAACCCGTACATTAAGGGCATCCTCGATAGAGCTCGATAGCGTCCACCTTGGCTGCTGCGGCGCTCCCTCCACCCTTCGACTCTGTGCGGGGGCTCCTCGGTGGCGTGAGATTCTTCCTCGCGTCTCTCAGACATGTTTTCCTTCGTAGTGGTTAACTTGAGTTGAACTGCAGCACAATACTCAACCAGCAGTCAAAAGGGAGAATAAAATTATTTTAAAAAAAACAGGCAGAGACACGACCCCACGCAGCCGCAACGAAAAAAAAGAGAGGGCCACCCACACACGGCACGCGGCGCACACCCACACAAACAACGAGAGCAAATTAGATCTCCCTAGACAAACCGTGCAAATTGCGCGGCACACACAACAACTGCGACGAGGTGTCTCTCTTCTTCTCGTATTGCACTCGCCACTCGGATCCCCACAACTCCGTGTGTGCGTAGCCACACGTAAATATCACCCACTCACAGTGAAATTGACTGCCTCGTCGCGGTGGCATTTTGTGTCGCAATTCGCTGAGGTGCAAAGAGGCAGAACACCCGCCGCCTGTTCCTTCACCCGCGAAAAGGAGAATGGACGCCACCGCATTGTCCCCCGCGACGCAAATATACGCTGCGCCCAGCACGTGGTGCGGTGCACGTGAATTCCGAGAGGGAACTGTTTGCCACGCGACTGGGCCGCACAGGGTGCAGCCCGCGAAGGCAGCCGCAGACGTCTCCGCCTCCTTCAGTCGTTGCGGTGGTGGAACCCGCACAGATTGTCAGACGCCGGCACATTTGCCCCCGACGCAACCAACAAAAAGAGCGCGGCAGCATATTCCCCGCTGCAAGAACAGAAGTGGCAGCCCCACTCTGCGGCCACCGCACCACCACCCAGTGAGCCCCACACAATCTTCTGCATTTCTTTTTTAGGCCGCACGCCCCCCCAAGGCTCTGCCACGGCAACGCATGAAAGTGGTGGCAAAAAACACCCCGCCACTGACGCCACCAAGCCACACAACCCAAAAGAAAGGCCCAAAGACGGGGACAGGACAAAGTCACCGCGCGGACGCACCCACAGCGGCAGCAAAAACTCAGACAAGACAAGCCGCCCACCCCGCGCCGCGCCGTTGCAGTTGGCGGCGAAGCGCTTCAAGACAACACTCCCACACGCAGCACCCTACAGTCGCAAGAAAAGGGGGTGAGTCACAGCGCACACCATTCCTTTGTCGTTGTCTCGATATCTTCATAGCCACAGAAGCCATCAGCAGCCACAGACGGCACTGCCAGCACCAACTAAAAAAGCATCCTCCACGTACACTGCAGTAAATATATGTCGCGTACGTGCGTGCCTGCAGATACAAAAATTAAAAAAAAAAGGAAAGAGGATCAAAGCGTGTGAGGATGCACATACAGACACACAGAAGAGATGCAGGACGCAAAGCTAGAAAAAAAAGACATCTAAGACTTGAAGTGGCACCGCAGCCCACGCAGTGCCAACACACATGAGATATGATTCAGCAAAACAAAAAAAGATTACTCTTAAAATAGTTTTCACAAAAAAAAAGCCGTTCAAGACCCTCGTAAAATCCCCATAATTGCATTGAAATGCTGGACGCATATATATAAAAAAAAATGATATATTCGTTTCAACCACTGAAGGCCCCAGTGTCCAGACACCGTTTAACTTCCACTGGGACCCGCGGTGCGTTGCTGTGATTCTCACTCCTTCGTTCCTTCTTTCCTTCTCCCACCGGCGGACACACAATGACGAGAGCGTCCGCAGGCACCCCAGAGAAGCGGTTAGTTGTTTTTATTCGTCTTTTTTCGAACGAATTCGATGACCTGCGCGTGAGCCACCACCGTGGCACACGTCCGCCCACTTCAAAAACCAAGACGTAAAAAAGAGAGCCCTGGTCCCTCCTGCGGCAACAGCAGTGCGGGGGCGCAGTGAAACATCTCACCCTGCCAGGCAAACACGCAGGTTCAACGCCGTCGTCAAGAAGAAACCGACAAAACAACAACCAGCAAACCAATAAAAACAGCACAGTCAAAAAACAATAAACCAACAAAACACTGAACAAAAACACAGAGAAAAAAAAAGGTGATTCGTCTCCTGCCATTGCTAGAGGCGAACAATATAACAAACAGAAATGGACGGAATAAAAAACATGAGGACCCCGCTGTGCTGGCGCGAAAGTAGAGCACAATTAGCGGAACCAAAAAAAAAACAAAAAAAAATTGTCCCGCATTACAAAAAAAAAGCGGAAAATAAAACAAAATACGTGTCTAAGTGAGACTTTATTTAGTGTAAAAAGTGAGTGGAGAAAGGGAGGTGCTCTCAGTAGAAGGATAAACTCCCCTCGACCGGGGTTCATTCAGCATAGGACCGCAAAACCACATAGTCCCAATAGCAGCAGAAGCAGCCGAGACACATCCGCACGCGTGGATGTGTCACCTGCAAGTTGTTCGGATGCATCGGAGTTGTCACCTGCACGCTCCTCAGATGTACTGGAGTCGTCAACCTTCTTCAGTTCCTGCTCACTCAGTGGGTAGTTGTACAAAAAAACATTCCTCACTCTCGCACTGCCGTCTTTGCCGTCTTTGCCGCCACCAAAGTAAAAGTGAGTGATATCATGCCTCCGTGACTTAAGGATTGGTAGTGTGTCAGAACTCCCCACAAGCACGCCGTCCACGTACACGGAGCCCTCGTTGCCCTGCAGCATGAGCGCCACTTTGTACTCCTTCCCCGGCTCCCAAGTGCTGTTGCGTATTGTTTTCGTGATACCGTCGAAGACCGTTACCCACCGCTTATCTGTGGTGTACGACAGCGCCACAAACTTCCTGTTTCCCTTGTCCTCCAGGCCCGCGCCCAGCAGAGGAACGCCCTCGTTCGGAATCTCATCGATCGTCACCGTCGCCACAAGCGTAAACGCGTAATTCACAAAGCTGTGCACATAGTGATGCGTCCGCATGTTCACAGGCCACATGGCGTATGATTCGGACCCCGTGAAATTAAAGCCATCTTCGACCTTCTTTGCATTCCTCACAGTTGCATTCACGCAACGGTACGCGTCGTTCCAATTCCCATCACACGATGCATCCGACAAGAATCCAACCAGACCGGCCGTGGGCACAGACGAGTTGGAGAGGAAGGAGTCCAGTTTTGCCCAAGTCTCCAAGACGGACGTAATCGTCTTCAGCTCCTTCGTTAGGGGAGCAAGAAACAGACCTGTGGTCGTTGTACTGACCCTCTCTTGTAAAAGATGCAACGCATCTTTCGAGTGCAGCAGGGTGTTGGCAGACGTCCACTTCTCTGCAGTGTCCACGGAAATGGGCCCGACGTGAAACGTGCGGTTGTTGTCAGCCACCCAAAGGTACAGCGCCTTTGCCACCCTCTCCCCAGGGGGAACCTCTTCCTGAGTGTACAGCATGACCTTCTTTCCAGCAATGGTCGCAGTGGTGAAGGATGTGACACTCCAATCCAGTTGCAAGAAGTCTGATGAAAACCTGGGCTGCACGCCCGTAAGTGTCCAGCCAGCCTCCGTCCACGTTTCCCCCATGTCCCTCGATTCAAACACATTGGGGCCAAACTTGCATTGGGCAACCATGAGAAGCTGCCCCTGCTCCCACTCGACGATGAGGGGGGCAATGCACCCCGCGGGGAGCATCCCCTGTGGAAGCAACCAATTTTTGCCGTCGTCCTTCGAATAAATGATCATGGAGACAGTGTCGGCTAATGCATCCCTCGCCGTCACAGGAAACACAAGCGTGCCATCCTCCATCACAACGCCTGAGCCACCACCACCTGCAAACCGATCCAGGCCACGTTGTTCAGCAGATGGTTCGATCTGTGATAAAAGTGAGGTGGGTTTGCCCCATTGGATGAGTTTATCTTGTGTGGCCTCACCCACGAGCAAATCAAGACCCTGTAAAAGCACAATCCAACTCTTCGATGAAGGATCATATTTCAAATAATGGCCTCCCACAAGTAGAAACACTTTGCTGCCCTTTGCAACCGTTGTGGGTTTTAACACGCACCTCACATGCGGCTTATGCTCAACTTGAACAGACATGGGAAAAATATTGTGTGATTTCCATCTGTTTGCATTGACCTCATCAACAAAAGACGACCAGCTCTCCGTAGAGTCAATGTACCCCGCTACAACATCAGCATAATCCACCGAAATACGATCCCCCGTGGAGTATTTAAAGCTTCTGTGACCCCTGGCAAGCGCAACCAAAACTCCGCCAGCACTGACGAGGGAAGGGAAAGCAAAGGAATCCCTCATTTGGCTTTCACCTTGTGTTTCCACAATCGTTCGATTAGGCACAAAAATATCGATAACATTTGGTATTTGCACCTCCTTTGGTGTATTTCCCTCCTCAGCGTGCACAGCCGTATTGCCAAAGCATATCAACAGCACAAAAAGAAGCCGCACCGCCAAAAAAAATGGGTACCGGGACATCTTGGGCATGTGTTGCTGCTCTCTCTCCCTCTCACCGTCTCTCTTCCCACCCTGCCGTAAATCCGCTCAGGTCGCAACCGCTCTGTGTGAATGTGTGTGTGTGGCGATGGTGTTGACTGTAGAGCTTTTCAATGCGCACGGCAGCGAGTGGCGTTTGGTCTCTTTTCTTCGTGTGTTGAGGAAAAAAGAAAAAAAAGAGAGGTGAAACCACAAAAAAAAAAACGATGGGCACCGCCCGCGCCCACAGTTAGGCATCGAGCAAAGAACAGTGACAATCCAAAACTGAAGCCGCACCGACGAACGCGCGAGCCGCACGATCACACACTCGCCGCCACCCGAAAACACACCCACATGCACCCGCACGTGGTGTCCGCAGTGTGGGACGTCCCCCGCATAAATCAAACAACAAAACTAATTCATGGACACGTCGCTTACCGTCTACCCCGCCCAGCCCCTTCAAACCCCGCCAGCGCCAACAAGCAGTGCGCATGCCGGCAAGACCTCCCATCACGACCCCCACAAAATCCCCAACGCCCCCCACTTCCCTCAGCGCACTGCAGCAGGAGTGGGGGGTAATATTTAAAACAAAACACCAAATAAATAAAAACAATACAAAATAAACGGCGCACGCAGCACCACCACTACAAGACACACACAGAAGATGCCTTCACTCTGCGGCCACAAAAACAAACACTCTCGCAGTGGCACCGCCACCAACAACCCAAATGCAATCGCCCGCCTCCCAGCCACACCGCGGTGGTCATGGAAGTGAGGCACCTCAAAGAGGCTGAGTGAAAAACAAGAAACCGCTTCAACCACCACGCACGGCACGTACGTCTCCATACGACATCGCCAACCGGCACTGACGCACCTTCCGGCACCCAAAAAACAACGAGCTGTGTTATCCTCCTCTTTACGCTGAACAGCATTCAGGGCGCGACGGCGCTACACTCCCGCCACGTGTGTTGATTGGCCCACTCGCAGCGTGCTGGATGTAAATGATCTACCACTTCATCTTTTCCCTCAGCGCCTCCCAGCCCTTGAAGTTGCACGTCATGTACTTCAGAAACGCAGCCACCTTACCGGCAGTGGTGTGGTGGGTGTTTTGTTTTGTCACCTGCAGCCCGATGAACGTCACTTCCCTTTCCGCACCGCTGTGCCCACCGGCGCCAGCATTTCGCGACCGCCCAAATTTTATTTTTCTTGGCAGCTT
>NW_021706311.1:0-2834 GCF_003719475.1 Trypanosoma rangeli
CCGACTGCTTTGTCGGTGTGCGCAAAGCTACTGCGCCCATGCAGGGGCAGGGTGGTTGTGTTTTTTTCTTCTGCGTGGTGTTGTATGGGTGTCGGCGGAGTGAGGCGAATCAGGCGGGTGGGAGAGGCGTGTTGCCTGCGCGAACGCCGGTGTCTGAGGGAAATTGCCAGAATAAAGGCTGAGTTGTTGTGTATGCCTGGGTCGTCGGCGTTGGCGACACGTAGTCGAATAAGAGGAGGAGAAGGAGGAAGCGGGTCCTGGACACGGGGCGCGCGGATGCCGAGGGCCTCCGGGAGTCGTCGTGTAGTTTGGGACTCAGCTTTGCGGCGGTGTCGGGGGGCGATGCCGTGTGGCCGCAACTACACCATTTCTTGGAGGCCACTTTGTGTTGGTGGCTGCAACCCGTTTCTTTACAACAACTGCACTTGTTCCGCATGCCCATGTGTGCGGGAAAGGAGAGGGAGAGAAGGGGGAGAGCGATGAGCGAGAAGGCCTCGTGGGCGCATAACTGTCTATTTTTTCATCCATTCTTGAGGTCTCCACAGGTACGGTAACATAAACTGCCTTCAAGTATTGATTTATGTGACCGATCTGTGCACTACGTTCTCCTTTTTTTTTTCTTGTGTTGTCTCGAAGCGGAAACCTTTTGGCGTCTGTCGTTGGAGTACAT
Organism: Trypanosoma rangeli; assembly: GCF_003719475.1. NCBI lineage: Eukaryota > Euglenozoa > Kinetoplastea > Trypanosomatida > Trypanosomatidae > Trypanosoma > Trypanosoma rangeli. The sequence continues at coordinate 671 of NW_021706311.1, forward strand.
ACACATACGCACAGAAACGCACACTCATAGAGCCCCATTATTTTTTCTTATTTTTGGCCAGCGTTTCTCCGAAAGCTCGGTTGAAATTTATATATTTGTTGCAGTTAGTACTTAGGACACGCACCTAGTAACCGCCGAGGAAGAAAGAGGGAGAGTTAACATTTATAGAAGAGAGGGGGAAGGGTCGTGAGGGGATTACAACTCGTGTGGAGGGCGTTGGAGACACAAATGTTAACTCCTCCTGAAGATGTGGAGTCCTTACAGAGGCGGCTGCAGCTAAGTGAGGAGTGGAACCTGCGGCTGCAGAGCCAGATTCAGGAGCTGCTGCGTCTTTCCCATAGTGAGGTAGAGGCGATGCGTGAACGGATGCAGAACCCCGATATTGCTATTCCGCTTCTGCAGTGCTACGATGCTGCCATTCTGGAAAAACAGGAGGAGAACGAAAAGCTGCAGCGAGAGATGAACAAACTGAAATCAATGCTTGAGGCGACCACTAGTGAGCTGGAGGAGGCACGCGAGGCCATGCGCGTTGCAGATATGCAGTTGAAGCAGTTGCGCATGCAGGCGCAAGAGGAGCGCGGCTGCCTGGAGGATGCCAAACTTGAAATGGAACGCGAGGCCGCGCAGGCGCGGCGGGAATTGGCCCGCTCACTCGACGCAGAGGCTGCTCTAAAGCGTGAGATTGAGCAACTGAAGCAGGAGCTGAGCGTGATACAGAGCGATGCTACGAAGTTTCAGCGGAATACTGAAACGCTAGAGGAGGAGGCCAAACACGCACAGAGCCGACTCAAGACAATTGCAAGTGAGAAAGAGGAGACGCTGCAGCACGAGGAGTTGCAGCGCATTCAACTTCAGCTGCTGAGCAAAGAGAACGAGGACAAACTGCAAGAGTTGGAGCGTCTAAGGAACAGAATGGTACAGGCACTGCGGCAGGCCGCCGATAACCATGTGGCTCACCTCCGTGTCGTGGAGGAAAAACATCGAGAGGCGGTGGAGGGATTGCGCGCACAGCTAACTACACAGGAGCTTGAGGTGCAGAAGCTGCGTGCGCAGTTGGCTCGTGTGGATGCAAACGGCAGAGGTGGTCGTTATGCTTTGAAACTACGCACAACTACTGAGCTGTTGGAGACGCAGACACGGCAAGCCCAAGAAATGGAGCTAAAGCGTCTCTATGGCGAGATATCGAACCTTCAGCTTCAGCGTGACGACGCAGTGCTTAGATATGAGCAACTTTCGAGTAGTTTACGTCGCGAAGAGACCGATCGCCTCACTGAGGCGCAGCAGGAAACGCAGCTGGTGCGGCGGAAGCTGCGTGATCAGGAGCAAAAGTATGAGCAGCTTGACAAGGAGAACACTCGTGTGAAGGAGGAATTACGTGTGTTTCGAGAAAAATGCAAGGGCCAAACAGGTGACTTGCAGCGTGCCCGACTGGAAAGGGATCAAACCCTTAAGAAGATGGAGGAACTGAGACGCGCTCTTGCCACGTCTGAAGAGGCCTGTGAACGTGTGCATGCTGAGGCAAAGAACGATATGGCGAAGGAGCGTCAGCGTGTGCGCGAGCTTGAGCAGCGCGTGGACGAGGTACTGCGGGACATGCAGGCGTCGAGGGACCGTGCCAACGCCTCGACTATGGCGATCGAGCGGCAACGGGATGAGCTTTGCAGGCAGCTTGCGGATTTGCAAGAGCGTTTGAAGGCGGTGCAGACGCGATTGTCAGCGCGGGACCGAGAGGTGGAGGTGCTGACCGCCAAAGCTGAACATCTTCAGGAGGCCGTGCGGATGAACCAAAAACAGGCGTTATCGTGCGATGAAAGGGTACAGCAGCTTTTGGCTCAGGATGAGGAAAAGTCGCGGCAATTGCGGGAGATGACGTTAATGGTTGAACGTCTCAAGCGAGAAGGTGCCCGCGTTGCACGAGCTCGCGATAGACTTATAGAGGAATTGAATATTCGACTTTAATGAGTTGTGCTTTGCTTTTGGTTTTTCTTCTTTTCTTTCTTTCTTTGAGACTATGTTGTTGTGCTTGCATGCGTGTTTCACTGGTGCCATGGTTGTTGGATGACTTGTGCACGGATGCGGTGGGATTGGGAGGCGCTGGTTGTTTTGTTCCTTGCGTTGTGTACTATATATATATATATATATATATATATATATATAGTGTGCA
>NW_021706311.1:2859-8545 GCF_003719475.1 Trypanosoma rangeli
TCGTGTGTATATATATATATATATATATATATATATATATATATGGTGCATCTCAGTGTCTCTCTCTGTGTGGGTGGGTATCGTTGTACACGATGAACCGTGGTGCATGAGTGCAGGCTAGCGGTAGAGTGGACGCTGATGATTTTTTTTCTTGTGAATGTTTTCTTTTTTTTTCTTTCTTTGTTTTTGGTCGATGCTAATGACACGTCAACCATCAGCAGCAGCGGTAGGACAGCAACTGCCACTGTGAGATCCATTGTGCTACGTCACGGGTGCCGACTCCATGGAGGGAGCTGTGCCACACGGCAGCAGCTCCGAAGCGGCGGCGACGACGAACGACGGGGCCGTCTGCAGCATTACGGCAAAACAGTGGGACACAGTCGCTGTGTGGTCGTGGAATGTGCAGGTAGGAACCTGTGCCATTTGCAAAAGCGCAATAGCGGATCGCTGCATCGAGTGCTGTGGGATGGGGGAAAGTCTCAGGAATAGCAACACCGCCACCACAGCGCAGGGAAACAGCAGTAACTGGGGTGATCGTTCCGCCTGCAACCAACTGACTTCAAGTGCCGGGTCGAGACAGGAGTACCCAGCGCAGCAACCACAGCAAGAGCTTACGATGGCTTCCGCAGCGTTGGCATGGGGCGGCGATGTCGCAGGGGAGTGTCTCATCGTCTGGGGCGTGTGCAACCATGTGTTTCACCTCCACTGCATCTCGAGGTGGTTGCGGCAGCATCTGCAGTGCCCCATTTGCGGAAGGGAGTGGGAGGTCGCCAAGACCACTAGGAATGACTACTGACGCATGAGTAATGTCGGGTGCCAGGGGAGAGGAGATTCACAACGGAAAGAAGAATACGCTTGACACGAAGGCCCAATGCGAAGAAACACGGGATGCGGGTACAAAAGGCGGCTGTTGATGTTTATGTGTTGGTGTGTGATACAATTGGGGAACAACGTTTTTTGGCCCCGTTTTTTTTTCTTGTTGTCGCTGTTTTTGTGTGTGGGCATGTACACATGCTCTCCTTCCTGCCGCTGGTGCAGTTGCGGTTGTGTTTGCCTCGCAGATGCCAGCATCATTTTCCTCTTCTTACCCGCACGAAAAAAAAAGAAGAAAAAGTAAGAGGGGACGTGTGGCGGCAGAAATATATATATTCCCTTCCTTGTTGCTCTTGTTCCCTTTTCTATATGTGTGGTTTTGCGTGCTTGTTGTTGCTGATGTTTTTTTAAAAATGTTTTTGTTGAAACTCCGCTGCTTTCTTTGTGTTCACGGCCTTGCGTTTTTTTCGTTTAGGGTGGGGGGTGAGGGGCGTTGAGGAAGGGTTGGGCAAAGCATACTCCGCTTCCATTGCACACACTGTCCGCGTATTTCCAACAAAATCACATGTATTTTTAATTTGCTTCCTTGCGACTCCTCATTTATTCAATGACGCATGGGAGCACCAGCGCCGAGCAGGCGTGTATTCCCGTCAAAATGAAGGAAGCGGTTCTGTTCTTTGCTTTTGAGAACCCGGTAATTGCGGCGCTTGAGTGTCCAGTGTGCAAGTTGCACCTGGAGGAACGTTGCCTGGGCTGTCGTGAGAAGGGGAAGGCTGTGGAGGACTGCCCCGTAGTGCGTGGGGTATGTGATCATACCTTCCACGGGCACTGCATACAAAGTTGGTGCCTTCAACGGGGAGAGTGCCCGGTTTGTTTTAAAGGGTGGGTTCTCGCAACGTACATTGAACGCAAATGACTGTCCCTTTTTCGTTTTCCCTCTTGGTGCGTCTGTGAAACGGTGTGGTGCATTTGTGAAGAAGGGCAGGGAGGAATGGCAAGAACGAACAAATTGTGTTACTCATTCCCTGTTGTTTAAACCGTTTTTTTTTCTGTGACAGTCTTCATGACATTAAAAAGAAAAGGTTATTGTGCTGTGATTCATTTCTCCTGTTACTTTTTTTAGATTTGCCCTCGTTTTATCTTTTTTTTTTTGCTCTTTTGTTACGTTTGTGTGTTTAGTCTGCGTGCCCGGGACGACCAAAGGTGAGGGGTGCAAGATATATTCACTTACACACAAGGGGACGGAAGGCGGTGCAGGTTTATATGTGTATGTCTGGGCTGAAGAGGGAATTTGGAAGAAGTATACAACGCAGGGGTTGACATCATCGCTTCACGGCTACAGGGAAACCATTTTTTGAGAGGTGAATCAATAAACTAAGGCGGTGCCAAATACATACGTGCACTTACGGATGCCGCCGCCGCCAAAGAGCTGTCGTCCTTTGGTGACATCAGCTGTGCTTATTGAGACCTCCGCTGGTGCTTTTGTAATTGATCTTTACGGTCTTGACTGCCCTGCTGCAACAGCGGAACTAGTCAACATGTGCCGCTGCAAGTACTTCAATGGCTGTATAGTGACAGAGGTGGTACCAGATAACATCATCATCTTTTCACATCCGGTTGAGTCACTGAGAGGATTGACGTTTCACTCCTTGGCGGAAAAGGCGTCTTCACACACGCAGGGATATGGAGGTAAGTCAGCAGCTAATATGGATCAGTTAGTGCGGGGGGAATGGGAACGGATGAAGAGGCATACGGCTCATTTGCAGCGGCGCAATGGGACAATGTCAGTGGAGTTTTTACTGCAACCCGCCACACAGGAGGCAGGCTCGATAAATCGTCGAGGTCTACTACTTCTTGAGGTGCCTCCGAAGGTGGAGTTAACAGGCAGTGGCGTGCCTGTTCGAAAAAGCGCGCTTGTTTTGACGCTGGGAAATCGTCACCTTGACTACTTTGAGGACCGCTTTATGGTAGTGGGTGAGGTGCGTGAGGGCATTAGCGTTATTGAGAAGTTACGAGCTGCTCCGTATCAGCGGACGTCTTCCGCATCGGCCATTGGGGCGCGTCTTACTCGGCTTATACGCATCAAACATGCAACCGTTTTGCCCACAGCAGGGACGGAGAAGTTTCAAGATGTTTGGTGTAACAGCAGTAGTGATAGTTCTGCTTCTGTGCAGTCGAATAAATTAGGGTCGACGCTCGCGGCAGCGGGTTGCTTCCGCCACTGGGCTGCCAAGGGGGAGGTGCGGTTTGCGAATTGTGCGCTCATTAAAACCATAAAAGATGCCTCGGTTGCAGAAGGAGTGGCAAAGGGATCCCAAGGCACCAATTTTGTTCTGATTCGCGAGAGCCCTTTACGAGGGGCATCGCATGTGATGAGTGATGCAGATGAGGTGGAATCTGTTGAGTACAATCCACATTACCATGGCGACTACCTTAGCTCCGATGACGAGACTCCACATGCAGAGTCTCGAAAGGAGCGTGAGAGCAGGCATCAGACGATTATGCGAATGCATCAGGACAAGCTCAATGAGACTCGCGCCCTTATGCTGAATTTGCTGGACGGTGTCGCAGATGTTTCTGGGGAACTAAAACCACCTGAGAATGTTCTATTTGTGTGTAAACTGAATCCGTTCACCAATGATGAGGGTCTCAAGATGTGTTTTTCTCAGTGTGGTCGTGTCTTGTCGGCGGAGGTGTTGCGAGACCGAAAAACTGGCAACTCGTTGTGCTACGGTTTTGTGGAGTTTGAAGACGTTGAGGCCTGTTACCGGGCCTTCAAGAAGATGGACAAGGTCCTCGTAGACGACCACCGCATTCATGTGGATTTCTCTCAGTCCGTGTCAAAGTTGTGGGCGCAGCGGCAGCGCGATATGCGGAAGAGGGCTCGAGTGGAGAGCTGACACCGGAGGGGGTGAGAGAAGAAACGTGAAAAACAAAAAAAAACAAGCTGAAACCAAAATAAAAAATAAAAATGGTGCTGTTGGTGAAAAGAAAAAAAAACTACCTCTGCGTGTGTGAGTGAGCGAGCTGAGCTGCTGCGAAGCTGGGAAATGAAGGGGGGTGCCGTTGCATGCGAGAGAGACACTTGGCAAAGGTGTGACATATGGCGTTTTACTTTTATTCCTAATGTATACACGTGTACCTTCTCTCCTCTGCGTCTTCCTTCACAAAATGCCTATCTCAACCCGTTCACCCCACATCATCACTGTGCTTTGGTGGTAGAGGTTGCCGTCGCATTATCATCAAAAGCAGCAGAAATGACAACAACCGCCGCCGCTGTAGCAAAGAAGTCAAAAACACAACAGAATCAGAGGCTTTTTGTTGACTCCACCGACAGTGACTTCATAAGCCCGGACATCGTGGCGGCCAACACGCCTGCTGCTCTCACGGCTGAGGCTGTGCGTCGCATGGAGGTGTTTGTGCTGCGGACAATTTACGAGATTGTGAGTACAACGCAGCAGTTGGCACTTCGGGAAGGTCGGCTAAGTGTAATACGATTGCAGCTCTTAGTCCTTCACCTCCTTTACCACAATCTTCATCTTGGAATACTCAGCACGCAACGCGATGTCTATTACCGTCTTGCCCGCCTCGTTCCTGATCAGGGATGCATTAACCGGGCTATCCAACAGCTCGTACAGATACTTGGTATTCCGCGGCAGTGGCTTGGTGTCGTGCCTGGAACGCGTGGGTGTGTTGGTGGGTCACTGAGTTTTCACGGCGTTGATCTGCGCTACAGTGGATCGGAGGGGTTGCCGCTGCCGACGACGCGGGAAGAGTTGCGAGTCGTACTGGGTAGTGTCAAGGGGACATATGTAGCAATGAGGGAGGAAGACGCCATCACTGGCTTTGAACTTCATGGGCAGACGCGTTACCTCATCGTTGTAGAGAAGCACGCCATATTTTTTAGGCTTATGGAGGAACGTATTTTTGAACGGGTCCCATGTGTGTTGCTTACCTCTCACGGTTTCCCTACTGTTGCGGCTCGAACACTTTTGTCTAATTTGCATCGAGCAGCCCCGCGTGTTCCCGTTGTGGCTCTTGTTGACTACAACCCAAGTGGACTCTCTATTTTGCAGCAGTACAAATATAGCGCAGGCGGTATGCGTGAGAGCCAGTACAGTGCTGTCCACGCTCTACATTGGCTTGGTTTGCGAAGTCCTCACATTTTGCAAGGGTCTGACCCAGGGGTTGTTGCATCACACCCGCTTGTGGCTTCGAAGCCTCCTCCTCCTCTGCGTTTGCTGCCTTCTCTTCCCTTTCAGCCGTTCACTCAGCGCGATACGGCAATGATGGCGAATCTCTTGTCCCGATGGCGTGGCCTCAGCGAGGGATGCAAAGGGACTGACACTGATGCCGTCAAGGCTTGGTATGCGGAGGCCCTAAAAATGCAGCAGCTGCGGGTTAAGGTCGAGCTAGAGGTATTGTATCAGCATGGCGCCGACGAGTTGATGCAAACGTCATTGTCTTCATTTCAGCTCTCAGATAGGCATAGCTTTGCTGCCTGGGTGTGCCGAATCGTTCTTCGCCATGACTACATTTGACGTTGGATGGGTGTCACAGATTCTGTAAAGGAGGGTCCTACCTTATGGGTATATATTTTTAATTGCGTAAACAGTAATAATAATGAACATATATATATGCACATATGTACATGTATGTATGCTTTGCGTTCTTTATGACATTAATGTTTCAATGGGGACAAGCATGCGTGATATTTTTTTCTCATCTTTTTTTTTTAGATGGTTGGGTTCATTCTTTCTTTTTGTTTTTTTTTACATGACCGTGTGTTGTTTTCCTTTTATAGGTTGAAGGAGGAAACCGAGGAATTGTTTTTTTTTTGCTTTGCACTGTCGTACTTTCTCCTACCTGTATC
>NW_021706313.1:0-8483 GCF_003719475.1 Trypanosoma rangeli
CACTGCTCCGGTTGGAGCATGCTCTGCAACACTTCACAAGCGAAAGACACGCTCTTACTGACCCGACGAGATGGTCTGCCGTTGATCGCGGGGGGAGAGCAGCGTGTGCCCATGACTCATGCCGACCCCACTGATAAAGTATTTTGCCCAGCCTGCAGCGAGAATGATCAAACACAAATTAATAAATACAACAACACATGCGAATCTGTTGTGCTGGGCACCATCAAGCAACATATGAAGGAAGTGCTGCCGATTGGGCTGTCCATTACAGGCCTTGCGCTCATTGGGATGGCCGTGACATGCCTGCTACAATGCGAGACAAATCGCGACGAGTATTATGGCGTGCGTTACTACCGCATGTAGCTGAGTCAACTATTACAAATGCTTCATGTGTAATACATATACGGGAGGATCGTTTACACTCTCGCCAAAGTTTTTTTAGTATCCCTTTTTTTTTCTTTTTTTTTTATTTGGTGCTTGTTTGTTGTTTTCTATTTTAGATTTTTTTTTCTTTGTTTAGCTGACGTGTTTCTTCTACTCATTCCTTGTTTTTTCCTGAATTTTTGTCCCTCCCTCGGGGGGAGGGGGAGGAGGGGATCCATCTTTTTGCCATTTTTGGGTGCGCGTGCGTGTGGAAACACCGCCGTGTGTGCGCATTTCTCGGGGCCGGCAGCAAGAGGGACCGCAAGCGTGAATAAAATTACGGAAAGAGGCACTTGTGAAGACGACAATAGGCGGAAGGAAAAAAAAAGTTTAACAGTAAAAGAAAAAAAAAGAGAAGGATAAAGAAAAAAGTGGTGCCTTGTGTGGGAGTGCCAGGCACTTAAAGCAACCAGTCAAGTGAAGGGAAAACGTTTTTTTTTTCAGGAGGAACGCACAGACACGCACACACGGGATAGCAAAAAAAAAAAAAGAGGAAGACGGAAGGAAAGTGGCACACCACCAGTGAATGAATGGGTGGATGTGTGTGTGTGCGTCCGACGGAGCCTTTTCTGGTTTGATGGCTCGTGATGCAGTTTTATTTTCGCCATCAAGGAGAGTGTCTGCGCTAAATTTGGGCTTTGCGTGTGAGTGCGTTTTGCGCCCGCTGCTTACACGAACGCCTGTGCACTAATGTCTGCACCAGCTGCCCACTTTTTCTGCTGGACGGGTCCATTTTGCGTGTTGGGGCTTTCCCTCATCCCCACCTACGCCCGCATCTCTTTGCCTCTTCTTCCACTTCTCTCTCTCTCTCTTTCTCTCTTTGTGGGTGTGGCGTCTAGTGCTTGTTGGCCTCTGCCATCTACATACACACATACACACGCCAAAGAACGACGCTTTTCGGAAGGGGTTCACTTACGCGGCTCAGCGGTAAGTAAACTAGCACCCGTACTGGCACACGCAATATAGCACAAACGACTTTTGTAGACAGGGGAAGGAGGGGGCGCGCCTTGGCGAGGCTACACAAGGAAACAAACTGGAAAGCAAACAAGCAAGCGAAGGAGGATAAGAGGAAAGCGTATAAATTTAAAAACAATAAAAAACACATATACACCTACAGAGAAAGGGAGAGGAATAAACATCAACAAAAAAACATACTCTAGTAGCTTCAAGAAAGTAATTGCAAATAGGCCAGGGTAGAATAAAATGTCTGTGCCGAAAACAAAGGCGTTGCTTGTCTTGCACGATGGTGAACGCTTCGAGGGCTACTCGTTCGGTTACGAGCAGAGCGTGGCAGGCGAAGTTGTTTTTGCCACCGGCATGGTTGGGTACCCAGAGGCCCTCACCGACCCATCGTTCCAGGGACAAATCCTTGTTCTAACATCGCCAATGGTCGGGAACTACGGCATTCCCCCCATTGAGACCGATCACTTTGGCGTGACGAAGTATTTTGAAAGTTTTGGCGGGAAAATCCACGTGAGTGCGGTGGTGGTCTCCGAGTACTGCGATGATCCGGCACACTGGCAGATGCACGAGACACTTGGGCAGTGGCTTCGGCGAAACAAGATTCCAGGTCTCATGATGGTGGATACACGCCATATTGTATTGAAATTGCGTGACATGGGTACGGCGCTGGGAAAAATTGTTGTCAACAACGCAGACGTTCCGTTTTTGGACCCCAATACACGCAACTTGGTGGCCGAGGTCAGTACCAAGACACGCTGTACATACGGGCATGGGACTCTCGTCATCCTGGTTATTGATATGGGTGTAAAGCTCAACTCACTGCGATGCCTGCTAAAGTATGACGTGACCCTGGTCGTTGTGCCACACGACTGGGACATTACGAAGGAGACGTACGATGGCCTTTTCATCTCCAATGGTCCAGGTAACCCGCAGATGTGCACAAAAACGATTGAACATGTTAGATGGGCTCTTACACAAGATAAACCCATTTTTGGTATATGTATGGGAAATCAAATTTTGGCACTTGCTGCTGGAGGCACCACATACAAGATGAAGTACGGCCACCGTGGACAAAATCAGCCTTCAACATGTCGTCGCGATGGTCATGTCGTCATTACGACACAAAATCATGGGTTTGCTGTTGACTTTAAGACCCTCCCTCAGGATGAGTGGGAAGAGTTTTTTTACAACCCTAATGATGATAGCAATGAGGGTTTACGTCATCGTACAAAACCATTTGAGGCTGTGCAGTTTCATCCAGAGGGACGTTGTGGTCCACAGGATACTGAGTATCTCTTTGGCGACTTTATTACACATGTGAAGAAAGCCAAAGTGAAGGAAGCCTCCAAATCGCAACCGAGAAAGGTGCTTGTATTGGGTGCGGGTGGCATTGTTATTGCACAGGCCGGTGAGTTTGACTACAGTGGTTCGCAGTGTCTCAAGGCGTTGAGTGAAGAAGGCATAGATACTGTGCTTGTGAATCCAAACATTGCGACAGTGCAAACAGACAATGAAATGGCAGACAATATTTATTTTGTGCCAGTTACTCCAGAAGCTGTGGAACGTGTCATTGAAAAAGAACGACCCGATGGGATTATGCTGGCTTGGGGAGGCCAAACGGCGTTAAACTGTGGCTTGGAATTGGACCGACTTGGAGTCCTGAAAAAACACAATGTCCAGGTTCTTGGTACACCTGTCTCCACGATCGCTGTGACGGAGGATCGAGAACTGTTCCGTAACGCACTGTTGCAGATTAACGAACATGTGGCGAAATCTACAGCTGTGACGTCTGTAGAGAGTGCGGCACAGGCGTCAAAGGATATTGGGTTTCCGCTAATGGTGCGGGCGGCCTACTGCCTTGGTGGACAGGGCAGCGGTATTGTACACAATGAAGAGGAATTACGTCATAAAGTGGACGTGGCACTCGCAGCTTCCCCGCAGGTGCTGCTGGAGGAAAGCGTGGCTGGATGGAAGGAAATTGAGTATGAGGTGGTGCGTGACATCTACGATAACTGTATCACGGTGTGTAACATGGAGAACTTTGATCCAATGGGCATTCATACCGGTGACTCCGTCGTTGTTGCTCCCTCTCAGACCCTGACCAACGACGAGTACCACATGCTGCGAAGTGCGTCCATTAAAATCATTCGTCACCTCGGTATTGTGGGGGAGTGCAACATTCAGTACGGTCTTGACCCCAGCTCCCACCGCTATGTTGTTATTGAGGTCAATGCCCGTCTTTCTCGTTCCTCTGCCTTGGCGTCCAAGGCAACTGGATACCCCCTCGCACACGTTGCAGCAAAGATTGCGCTTGGCAAGGGTCTCTTTGAAATTGCAAATGGTGTGACCAAGACGACGATGGCGTGCTTTGAACCGAGCTTGGATTACATTGTTGTCAAGATGCCGCGCTGGGACCTTGCCAAGTTCAACATGGTGAGTCAGGAAATTGGATCCATGATGAAGAGTGTGGGAGAGGTAATGGCGATTGGCCGCACCTTCGAGGAGGCGCTGCAAAAGGCACTGCGTATGACGGATCCGACACACATTGGCTTTGACGTCCCTCTCAGACTGGAGACGAAGAAGGGTGGGTGGGATTACATGCATAATATGAAGGTTCCTACACCGGACCGAATTTTTGCCATTTGCCGCGCCTTACACGAGGGAGTTTCAGTTGAGGCGATTTATGAGATGACACGTATCAATCCATTTTTCCTCAAGAAGCTCCAAAGTCTTGTTGCGCTACAAAACTTAATGGCGAGCCTATATAAAGGAAAATTGGGAATCATGCCACGTGATTTCATGCTGAACATGAAGGCGCATGGCTTTAGTGATCTCCAGATTGCAAAATACATTGGTTGCACAGCAGACGATGTACGAAATCGACGCATGGAATTGAACATTGCCCCAAAGGTTAAACAAATTGATACGGTGGCAGGCGAGATCCCCGCTGCCCAGTGCTGTTATCTGTACACCAGCTATAACGCACACAAAGATGATGTGGAATTCACTGAGCGTATGTATGCGGTCCTTGGCTGCGGTGTTTACCGGATAGGCAACAGTGTGGAGTTTGACTATGGCAGCGTTCTTGTCGCGCGCGAACTGCGTCGTCTAGGAAAGAAGGTTATTCTTATCAACTACAACCCTGAGACTGTCTCTACCGACTACGATGAATGTGATCGACTCTACTTTGAGGAAGTCTCGGAGGAGACGGTGCTTGACATTCTACTGAAGGAACGAATCCAAGGCGTCATCATCTCACTTGGTGGTCAAATTGTGCAAAACATGGCACTTCGTCTGAAGCAGCATGGTCTGCCAATTCTTGGGACTGACCCTGCCAATGTAGACAAGGCAGAAAACCGTCATAAATTTTCCAAAATGTGTGACGAACTTGGTGTGCCGCAGCCGGAGTGGGTTGTTTCTACAAGTGTAAAGCAGGTGCATGAGTTTTGCAATCGTGTTGGGTTCCCTACTTTGGTGCGACCGAGTTATGTTCTGAGCGGGTCCGCGATGGCTGTTATTGCGAGTGAGGCCGACATTGACCGCTACCTTGCAGAGGCTTCCCTCGTCTCTGGGGAACATCCTGTTGTTGTTAGCAAGTACTACGAGGCTGCGATGGAGTACGATGTGGACGTCGTCGCCCACCATGGCCGAGTACTTTGCTATGCCATTTGCGAGCATGTAGAGAACGCCGGTGTGCACTCGGGCGACGCGACAATGTTTTTGCCGCCGCAGAACACTGACAAGGAAACCATGAAACGTATCTACGAGGCTACTACACGCATCGCGGAGGAGCTTGATGTCATTGGTCCCATGAATGTTCAATTTCTTTTTACGAAGGATAAACAGCTGCGCGTGATTGAGGCAAACATTCGAAGCTCACGCTCTGTGCCGTTTGTTTCCAAGACTCTCGGCATTTCATTTCCCGCTGTGATGGTGTCGGCCTTTCTCTCGCAGGGTGACTCTCAACTTGTGCCGATTAAGCGTGCCAAGATGACGCACATTGGATGCAAGGCATCCATGTTCTCTTTTAATCGCCTTGCGGGTGCTGACCCCATTCTTGGGGTGGAGATGGCCTCTACAGGCGAGATTGGCGTCTTCGGACGTGACAAGAAGGAGGTGTTTCTAAAAGCAATGCTGTGCCAGAACTTCCGATACCCGAAGCGTGGTGTCTTTATCAGCTGCGACGTTGATAACATTACGGAGGAGCTGTGCCCCTACTTTGAGCGCATCGCACAGCGATTTCCTGTCTTCACCTCGAGGCAAACTGCACGCGTGTTTCTCGATTACGGCATTCCACACACCACCCTAACGCAGCGTCACGAGGACAGCAACCCAAGCTTTGATGCGGCGGTTGCTGCAAAGGAAAAATTTGACCTTGTCATTCAGCTACGCGATAAACGGCAAGATTTTATGCTTCGACGATGCACACTGGAGACGGCCACCCCAGACTATTGGATTCGGAGGCTTGCGGTGGATTACAATTACTCTCTCCTGACTGAGCCGAATGTAGTGCGAATGTTCTGTGACTCCCTTGACGTTAATGCAAATGAGATTGAGATTGAACCCTTCCGGCACTACGTCCCGCGCATCTATCACAAGATGGAAAATCACAACTACACTATGCTGCATCGCCACAAGGTCGGTTTGTGTATTACATCCACGAATGATAGTAAAGTGCTTGCGATACGCCTTAAGGAAGAGAAAATTGCACTCACATGCTTTCACGCATGCCTTGGCGGTGTATCCGCCAAAAGCGAGGAAATTGCGGAACAGTTCCGCGCGATTGGCGTACCAGTGGAACTCGTCGATCTACGGTCGGAGATGGCAGAACTTGGCTTCGATATGGTGATGGCTATGGTTGGCGAGGACACGAACTACTGGCATTTGTCCAAGCTAATCTTGCATGTGATGGGGTTATATTTGCTTCAGGCCATACGAAGACGTCAAATGACTGTCGTGGCACAAAGCTCTTCCCGGGGAAGTAAAGATTTGAACTTTGAGCGCTATGTTCATACCTTTTTTCCCCAAATGGGTGTTTACAACCCATGGCGGGATTCGACTCTGCTGGAAGAATTCCCCAGTGATGCACACAAGGTTTCCTTCCTGCGCAGGCACGGAGTAGAGGGCGTGAGCGCGCCGGTTGAGCTACACAGCAGTGTATGTGGCATCACGCATAAGCGACGTGATGGAAGGCTAGCTCCAGTGCTAAGGATGGTGCGACCAAGGCATGAATGCCTTACCACGCCAGAGTTTTGTTCCCTCACCTTCCGCAATGCTCGATGCACTAATATAAATGGTGCAGAGGTGACCCCGCTCCAGGCGCTACAAATGGCCAATGAGATTGCCGGCCGCAATGGCATTGGGCTGGTGCACACTCGCGAAGGAACCATTTACGAGACGCCTGGTATGACACTCCTTACGAAGGGTCTTCGCTTCCTTTACGACGTCTGCTTCGACCGCAGCACCACGGACATGTTTAGCTTGTACTCGAGTCACGTGTCCGAACAATTGGCGTCGTATGGGCTGCTGGAGAGACACACGCAGTCCGCGTTGGAGGCGATTCGTTACCTGACGAAGGAAGTGAGCGGTGTTGTGGAGTTGGAGCTGAACCAGGGAGACGTCATCTTTCTGAAGATGTCGCAGGTGGCAAATCCAGCGAAGAAGCGTCTGGCGCAACTCCAAACAGAGGAGGAGCTGGAGGACGTTTTTCAACCCGGCAACGGCTCCTTTAGTGATGTGCAATGGTGACATGGAGCACCCGGAAACTGAGGAAGCCAGAAGCAAGCAAGGGAAAGGGGGATGGTGGGTGTGGGTGTGGGTGTGTGGGTGTGTGTGTGTGGTGGGGGGAGATAAAATGGGAAATGGAAAACAAAAATGGAGAAGTTACTATTATTATCTTTCTTTGGTTTTTTAAATTAATCAAGACACCTCCTTGGGGTTGTCGGTGTCAGTGGGATGAGTGTGGGAGGGGCCGCGGATTTTTATATATGGGTTTGGAGCGGTTACTTTTTCTATTTTATCCGCTTTCAAACGCATGCATTACGCCCGTTTGGTTAACGTGTACATGCGCTCTTGAAGGCAGTCAGAGTAACACGCACACTGCTGGCTGTGGGCCAACAAGAGAGATACACGAAAAGGGGAAGGTACAGGGGAGGAAGCGAAGCGAGTATTGTCGATGTAGAACATATTTTAAAACAAACAAACAACAACAAGATGCTTATATGGTTGGATCTCAATTCACTGCTGAGTAGGGTCGCTCAAAGCACAGTAGACTCAACTTTAGTTGTTTTAGTAACTTTGGGAATACAATATATTTAGAAGGGGTTTTTATGCAAAGCAAGAAATTGATGGGTTCCAGAGCATGTAAGCAGAGAAAGCGGTTACGCGTGGCCATTTTCCAGTCGTGCCATCCGCGACTTTGCAGCATGAAGAATAACTTCAGTGCCACCAACAGGCGAGTAAGGTTTTCGTGATTGTGTATGGTGGTAGTAGAAAGGAAAGGAGTTTGGGATTGTTGTCTTTGAATATCTGCGAGCACAAATGGGGTTAAGCTACTTTTTTTTTAAATGTTCTTTATTTAAGTGTTGTGCGTTTGACTTTTTTTCAAAACGTAACGAGAGAGAAAGGCAAGCAGCTCGACGATGACCGTTATCTTGACCAGGGAGGTGAGATGCGGACGCATAGTTCTTCCTTATATATGTATATATATATATATATATATTGTGTTTTCATTGCTTTTCCTCCCCCATTCTTCTTTCTATCTGGCGTGCTTGCGGGGTGGGTTGTAGCTAGCGTCGCTCGAGGCGGTAACGTCTGGCTTCAATATATATATATATCGATAGGGAGAGAAGTGGACGTGATAAAGAGAGAGGGGGAGCGAGCGGCAGCGTCGTGTCGGGGAACCACCATTAGAGAATACCTTTTGCCGCCGCTGTGGGCTGTTCGGGAGGGGGGTGGGGTTCATTTGCAATTAACCCGGCTGGGAGCACCACGAGGCACACACTATGATGAGGATTCACGGCGCAGCTATGAGATGCGTCCAGCTGCCCGCCCTTGTGGACTGCCACGTGCACTTCCGCGAGCCTGGCCTTGAGGAG
>NW_021706302.1:0-3216 GCF_003719475.1 Trypanosoma rangeli
GCTTCCACGCCGTAAAAGGCGGCGTCCTCCCGGCCAAGGATCGCCTCCACGTGCACCGTCGCCCGGAGGTTCACGAACACGTTGTCCTTCGTCTTGGATCTGATGATTTGGTGCTCCTGCAGCCGCATGGACAACATCCCGGCCATATACGTCTACGGAAAAATGCAGTGACAGCCGGGCACCGCAGTTCCGAGGTACCCGCCGCACGCCTCCAGCAGCGCCACATCCGACTACTCCACGGAGGTGCAGCAGAAGCACTGGCCCATTTCCACTTCCTTCAATCCGCCGCGATCAACCGTGTGGCCGCCCCGCGCCCCCCTTTGTTCCCCTCTGTGGTCCACGCGCGACTACCCTGAGCCTCTCGCGCCCGTGTCCCCGGCAAAAAAAAGGTGAGAGGCGGAGAGGGAATGCAGCACGCAGAGGGGGCAGCAGCGCCGGGACTCGGATAAGCACGCAAACAAGAACGCCTCGGCGTCCACGAGATGGTGCGTGGCGTGGCCTCCGGCACTCATTGAAGACGCACAAACACGCATGAGCACCGAAACAAAAAAAAAACTCACTGCGGCGGGTGGTGGAGGACACGCGGAAAAAGCCGGCCCCACGTGCCCGCAATCCCACCGCTGGACACACGTACGCGTCCCACCTACGCGAGGACACCCAACAAGACACAAAATAACAACAACAACAAACTCTACCACGCACACAAGAGCGCATCCGAACCCCTCCCCCCTCCCCGGCCACGTACAAAAACAAAACACACATAAAGAATACGAAGGAAAACAATGAACACTTTTGGAGAAAAAACAAAGGTATTTATTGAACAACTGACAATCAGAAACAACAGTCCATATCCATATACATACACGCCTAGATATGTTTACAGACTGTCTCTTGTATGGTTGCACACACAGATATATACACACACATAAGTCTGACAGTTTCTACTGCACAGCATGATATGGCCCGGAAAATAAAGGGGAGGGAGAGGTGTGCTCGGGCATTCGCTGTCACTGGTGGAATGCCTTGTCTAGTGGGGACGTCCCACAGGACGCCTTGGGCAGTACTCCACCGCACGAATTGGGCGTAGATGCGGCGGCGCCGCAACCGCCTCTGACGTCGCGCGTGGCTCCTCGACGGTGGAGTACTGCCCATGCGAGTCTGCATTGCCCTCTGTCACTCCTGCTGCCGCAGCTGCGACCTCTCCGCCTCCCGCTTGTTGGTGTGGTGGCGGGTGGTGCGCTTCGTCTGCAGTCTCCACCACAACATGCTGCGCATTGTGCGTGGTTTGGGTCCGGATGAACTCCCGCCCCCCGCGAACGACGCTAACGCCAAAGCTGAGGAGCATCATGTAGAGCACCGCGCCAATGGAGGGGGAGGCCTCCCAGTTCCACGCCACACTGCTGGTGCGGTAGATGAAAAGCTTCAGCAGGTACCCAAGGCAAAGGGCCTGCCCAACGCCGATCACGTACACCGCCACAACCTTCGCGGTGTTTCGGGGCGTCCAAAACTCCGGCAAAACCTGAAACTCCTGCACATGTGCCTCGGTCTCCTCCCGCACGTGCCACCGGCTGTAGACGAGGGCGAAGGAGAAGGTGGCGAGGGAAGTAAGCATAAAGTACCCAAACAAGGTGAGGATGATGCCGTCCAGGTTGAACATCGTCGCGTAGGACACGCGGCGCCAGGGGGCTCTACAGGAGATGCTCCCCAGCGTGTTGCGAAGGAGCACCGAGAGGCCCGCAAAGAAAACAACGGTGGAGACGGCGAGGGTGATGGCAAGCACAAAGTGGCGTGAGCTTTGCCACAGGAGCGTGCGCCGACGAATGGATACGTTAAAGGGCCTCTTGCAGATCTCGCACCGGTTTATATTGCGAATGTTACGCTTCATACTCTCGAGGCGCCAGCGGTCCAGGCAGGTGCGGTGCACCCACCGCACGGAGCCAGTGCACTCGCACGCCGACACAAGCTTCTCTTCCTCCTCCCCGTCACGGCAGATGCGACAGACGTTCTCCTCCTCCTCCTCCTCCTCCCCCTTGTACAAAAAGACACGGCCCTCAGTGGACGCCCGCCCGCGGTGACTCTCGTTGCCACCCGCCGCAAGCTCGTCCATCGACTCCTCCGGCATCTCCGTGGCGAACGCGCGGACGTGCACCACGCAGGGCGCCGTCGTCTCCAACGTCTCACGTGGGCCAGCGGAGGCGGAGGCGCCCTTCTCCCTCGCACCGTGCAGGTATTGCGCGACGGACGCCGCCAGACGAGCGTTTGCGGGCGATGATGCCTCGCCGGCCTGCTGCTTAGCCGCAAGCTCTTCACAGCTCTGCAGCAGTTTCCGCTTCTCCCCCTCGGTGTGTTTCCTCTTGCTGCTGGCATCCACGTCTCCTCCACCTTCTTCCACGACAGCTACTACTGCTGTCGTTGTTGCCGGCGTTGCTCCCGGAGAGGGCGGTGACGGCCGCACATGCACAGCGATTGACCCATGCGGCTCCTCCCCACCCTGGCCTGTGCCGCTGCCGCTGCCGCTGCCGCCAGAGTTGTTGTTGGAGCCATTGCCATGACCCCTATGAGTACTATTATTATTCCCGCTGCTCGGGCCGGGACTCCCATCGGCGGCTGCGTATGTCTCGTGCTGCGGCTGCAGCTGAAACGGCGCGGGCGGTGTGGGGCCATCGTGCATGCCTGGCCGACGCTCTGCCTCCTGCATGAGGTGGCGGCGCCGTTTCTCCAGCTGACGCTGTCGCGCACGGACGCGTCGGTTGCGGTAGATCCCCCAAAGCACCGTGCCGCCCCCCACCGCCGCCTTGATGACGGCGCCCCGCAGGAGGTACGGCAGGTACCACAGCCAGCTGATGACGTCAATGTCGGCGAGGTACCCGGGGAGCAGGTCAATACGCCACAGCACAAACGGCGCCGTCAGAAGCAAAAAGGCAAGCGGCAGGCCAAGCGCAAACACATTCTGCATCTGCACCATCTCCTCAGCGGGCATCTGCTCAAAGAACAGACGCATCTGGCAGGTGTAGTTGTGGATCGGCAGCGTGTACCCGTGGCGGGCGCTGATGATGAGGTAGTGCTGCAATGCCACCGGCGCCGGCTCCAGACGCAGCATCACCGTCGGCAGGACGTCGCAAAAGGAACTGCTGTCAAGAATAGTCGCCATCGCGTTCCAAAATGTTGCCCATGCACTCGGTGGCTTGCTTCGTCGCGGCGGCCCAGACGGCCCCT